>NC_064615.1:1102866167-1103166167 GCF_023898315.1 Schistocerca nitens | reverse complement strand
GCTACGGTTGCAGGTTCGAATCCTGCCGCGGGCATGGATGTGTGTGATGTCCTTAGGTTAGTTAGGTTTAAGTAGTTCTAGGGTACTGATGACCTCAGAAGTTAAGTTCCATAGTGCTCAGAGCCATTTTTTTTCTTGTGTGACTATGGTAAGGTTTTGCGACAAACTGTCAAAATTTGTATTTATGTCTGCACGCAAATTGGTGTTTGTAATTTTTTTCTGTGCTCAAACTATCGAGTTATTTTGAGTATAGCGGCAAGTGCGCTATTTTGGTTGCTATCTAATATACTTTGGTTGTTAACAACTGTACTTTGTAAATTGACATTCGGATTTCGTGTGATGGGTGACGATAAAGTGCTGGCAAAAATCATGTTATCTACGCTTTCTGTTTTCCTATGCGAACAGAATGTTGCTCGCGGAGATGCGTGACGTAGTTTCATCTATTGTCATCAACGTATCATCAAAGTCAGAACTCAGTGGAAGTTCACTAGCACTTGTTACTTCGGTAATCTTCACCTCTGAACTACTTAATACATAATACTTCTGAGTGTGGAAGACATGGCGCTGGAACTCCCTGCCGCCGTTGGATGAGCAGCTGCCAGCAGCAAGTCGTATACTCTTAGCTCATTAATTGTTACATAGTTTAATTCTTAATTTCTTTGCGTGTTTTTGGGTACTTGCATTGTTTAATCCACAAATTTCGGGCGTATTGTAGTATTTGAGAGTTGTAGCATCGCGTTTTAGTACTGGAATAGTGTAAAATCGCGTAGTCTCCTTCTGCCGCCGAGCAGTGTGTCAGCAGTGAGCAAGTAGAAGCATTAGTGCATTTACTAGGCAATCTTGTATTTTAATAACTGTTTAAATTTTGTGTCGAATTGTTCGTGCTCTCTGTAGATTAGTTCAGATGAAGCGGGAACGTGTTGTATCTCCGCCTACAGTCACTCATGTGCAGTGAACCGGCTATATCGCCGCGCCCACGCACTATGCTCAAGGGAGAGGCTTTGTGGCAATAAACGACTAAAGCGGTTTCGGGACAGGACACATTTATTTTTCCTACCGTTACAATAAATGACAAATAACATTCTTCGCTAATGTCCGTCTATACAGGTGCGTTGCACTGGCGGCACGGCCCGATCACCAATCCCGGAGGGTGTACACTCCAGTGACGAGACGAGGCGCGACCGCGCGGACCGAGCGAGACAAAAGGCCGCGTCACAGAATGTTCTGCTCCTGGCGCGACCGGAGGTGCTGTAACGTCCGCGAAGAAGCGAAAGACACTTTAACGGCGACTGCGTTTACGACCGCGCGTACGCATTTACGGCGGAGTCACGTTGACTCGACGCACGTGGTCAGCGGCGGAAGAAATGGGAGACGTGTGTCGCGTCGCGTCGACTAGCTCGCACTGGCAGCCTGCTTTGTTCCCGTGCGGTCCTGTGTGCGACGCACCGTTGCCGAAATTCTGCGTAACGGTACAGCTGCCCTTACTTGTGTCGGCAGTGCCTTAGTTCAGCCCTTCGTGCGTCGGACGGTGCTGCCGCCACACAGATCCCCCCTCGGAGAGCGGAGCTCCGTAGCTGCGAAAGCGCGGCGATCGTTCGGTGGCGCGCGTGTGTTTAAAGTTCGCGCGCTGCGTGATGGCAGTGCGGCAGCTTTGGTGGGGGTCGGTCGGCGTCGGAAGGGCGGCGGCCCGTGACTCCAGCGCGCCGGACCGGCGAGCGTGCGGTGGGCGTGTCCTCGCGCTGGCGGCTAGTGACAGCGGCAGCAGGCACTGGCTGCGACTGTCCGTAGCGATGCGCGTGAAGGCGCGCTTTGCAGGTCATTGGTGGTGACGTCTCGAAGGCGCTTGCGCGAGTGCGTTGCCGTCGGAACTCGAACGCGGGTCCGGGAGCTACTACGGACAAGCCGGGCGGTGTGGAGCGCGATGTCCGGAGTTCGACGGAGAAGCGAATGCGGTAAGCTGGCGCTGATGCCGATCCGGCCTCAACGCCCGACGCGGCGGAGGCAAACGACGCGAACACGGGTCCAGGAGCTGTGACGAACGCAGGAGACGGTGTCCGTGGCTCGACTGGAGTTACCGGCCGAAGGCACTTGCAGCTGGAGGTCGGGTCTCTACTGCGGACGGCGGCTCGTGGGCGCCGAATTCTGACGGCGTTCGGCGGCTCGGGCGCGTGATTGCCGGTTTGGGTGTCGTGGCGCGCTGGCGACGCAGCACGGCCGTTTGAATCGGACGCGGCGGCCGGCGCGCGTGACGTAGTCCGCTGGCGTCTGTGGTTGGGACGACCGGTGCGCCTTTGGTAGGCGCCGTCCGGGCGGCCGTGCCAGCTGCCTGGGCGTGGTGGTGGGAGGCGCACGTGGCGGCGCGATGACAGCCGGCTGCAGCTGTGCGTCACCGGCGGCTCCGGGTGCGGGTACCGTCTGACCGCTGGCAGAGGGAGTGTCGTCCGTGATCAGATCTTCTGCCGGGTCGAAGAAATGCGTGGCTGATGGAGCGGGCAAGACGTAGGCTGGTTTGACGCGGTCGACTGACACTGTCGACGGCTTTCCGTTGCACTCGATGACCAGCGTTTTGTCTCCTCGGGCGATCACGCGGTGCAGTCCACTGTAGGGCGGTCGGAGAGGTGGCCGTACTGCGTCGGTACGCAACATGACGTGCGTGCAGCACTGCAGGTCGGCGTGGACGAATATCTTCCCGGTGCCGTGCCGCGTCGGTGCGTGCGCTCGGAGGCCGGCCATGTGACTGCGCAGACGTTCCGCCAGAGTGGGTGCCACGGCGTCGCGTGGGAGTCTTACATCTTCGACAAAATCGCCCGGGATTGTCAGAGATTGCCCGTAAATGAGGTCGGCAGGTGACGCGCCGATCTCCTCCTTCTGCGTGACTCGCAGGCCGAGCAGCACCAGTGGGAGCGCCTCTGGCCATGAGGTGTCGTGGCAGGTTAGAGCGGCTTTGAGAGTCCTGTGGAACCGTTCGACCGTGCCATTCGACGCCGGATGGTAGCTGGTTGTCCTGTGTAACCGGGTGCCACACAGTCTGGCGACGTGCGTGAAAAACGCGCAGTCAAACTGGCGTCCGCTATCAGTTGTCACGTGACTGGGACATCCGAAGCGTGCCACCCAGGTGTCGACGAATGCGGTGGCGACGGTCTCGGCTGTGACGTCCGCGACGGGCGTTGCTTCCGGCCAGCGAGTGAAGTGGTCCACCATAGTTAGGAGGTACCACTTGCCATGTGAGAGAGGAAGCGGGCCGACGAGGTCCACGTGAACGTGCGCAAATCGGCGTTCGCGTCCGGGAAGGTGCCCACGGGTGCGTGGGTGTGCCTCCCGACATTGGCGCGCTGACACGCGGTGCAAGTGCGCGCCCATTCCCGACAGTCCTTCCGAAGCCCGGGCCAGACGAAACGCGCAGCCACGAGCGTCGCAGTGGTGTTGGTGCCGGGGTGTGACAGTCCGTGGACACGGTCGAAGGCACTGCGCCGGAATTTCTCCGGGAGGAACGGTCGGTGCGTGCCGGATGAGATGCCACACCAAATCTTCCGTGCGGAGCCGGGGACAGGCACCAGCTCCAGTTGCAGGCTGCTGGAAGTGTCGTGACGGAAGCGGTGCAGTTCTTCATCACTCTCTTGTACTTGGGCCACGTCCTCAAAGTTCACAGGGGGTGAAATAACGGCACACACTCGGGACAAACAATCGGCGACGATATTGTCTATCCTCGAAATGTGTCGAATGTCAGTCGTGAATTGCGACACGTACTCTAACTGCTGGAGTTGGCGCGGTGAACACTTAGTGTGATTGTTCTCGAACGCGTGTGTAATGGGTTTGTGGTCGGTAAAAATGACGAATTGTCGGGCTTCTATGGACGGTCGGAAGTATTTCACCGCCGCATACACCGCAAGCAACTCTCGGTCATAAGCGCTCCAAGCACGTTGCGAATCGGAAAGCTTTTTAGAGAAAAAAACGAGAGGCTGCCAACTCCCGCTGATGCGCTGTTGTAACGCTGCGTCGATGGCGGCCTGGCTGGCGTCCACGACTACAGCTAAGTCCGCGTCATGTACCGCGTGCATGAGCAGCGTCGCTTCCACGAGATTCCTTTTTGAGTCCGTGAAGCTCTGCTCCATTGCGTCTGTCCAATTCACGAGGGTCTTTCCTTTTGAGGTAGGACCTTGTAACGCCTTAGTCAGCGGCTCTTGCACAGCTGCGGCGTTGGGCAGGTGTTGACGATAAAAGTTCAACATGCCGAGGTAACGTAGTAATTCTTTGTGCGTCTGCGGACGCGGCATGTTCAGTATTGCCTTCACTTTCTCCAGTAGCGGTGTCGATCTGGTGGGCGTAATTAAATGGCCGAGGAACTCGATTTCCGTCACACTGAACTCGCATTTAGTGGGGTTAATAACGATGTCGGCTTCACTCAGGCGCTGAAAGACGGTCGTTAAGTGGCGGCGGTGAAGTTCGGGCGACTTGGAATACACCAGGATGTCGTCGAGGTACGCGAAGCAAAATGGCAAGCCTCGCAAGACGCCGTCCAGGAACCGCTGCCAAGTGTGGGCAGCATTCTGAAGACCGAAAGTCATAAACAGGCTTTCGAAAAGCCCAAAGGGCGTTGCGATGGCTGTTTTTCCGATGTCTTCGGGCGCCACCAGAATTTGGGTGTACGCCTTTGCGCAGTCAATCTTGCTGAACACCGCGCAGCCCGCCAAGGCGTAGCTGAAGTCTTGAAGGTGTGGGACTGGGTATCGGTCCGGCACCGTTCGCGAATTAAGGGCGTGATAATCCCCACACGGGCGCCACGCATTGTCTTTTTTGGGCACTAAATGCAACGCCGATGACCATGGGCTGCTCGATGGTCGCACGATGCCTTGCCGCAGCATGGCCTCGAACTCTGCCTTTGCTGCTGCGAGTCTGTCCGGCGCGAGACGAAGTTGGCGGCACGATGTGGGGGGTCCGGGTGTGGTTATTATGTGGTGCACCGTCGAATGTTTGATGTCTCTCGGTGCACCGGCTGGGTGGGTGAGGTCGGGGAATTGTTCAAGAATGTCAGCATACAGTCCGGGGCACTTCACGGGTTTAACACTGTAGTATGCAGCCTGCTGGCGCTGTCCCGCTATCTTTAAATTCGTTGTGGCATCGATGAGCTGGCCGTTTGCGATGTCGGCTAGCAGCCCGTAGTGGCCGAGAAAGTCTGCGCCCAGGATCGGCTCATTGACGTCGGCCACGGTAAAAGTCCATGAGAACGTGCGCCGTAGGCCTAAATCTATATTGCGGCTGTGTGTGCCATAAGTTTTAATAGCGGAACTGTTCGCCGCTGTATGGCAGAGTGCCTCGGCCCGCCTGCGGTCTCGTAACATAGAACGGGGGAATATCGAGAGGTCCGAACCCGTGTCGACGAGGTACCTCACGCCTGCCCCCTGTTCCGCAACAAACAGACGGTTCTATATCACACTGCAGCCGGGTGCGCCTAGGTCCAGTCGCAGCTGGCGTTTGGGTGTGAGCAAGGGGCGCGGCACCTGGTTGCTTCGTTGCCGAAGCGGGCGTGGTACCAGCAGTAGCCGCTTTGTGCGTGCTGTGACGTCTGCGGGGTACCGTTGGAGCGGCTGTTGCTGCGTTGCCAGCTGCGCGAGACGCGCTACCTGTCGCCCGGTCTGCTGCCACTGCGGCGCGTGCTGCCCTCTTGCTGCGAGCGCGCCATCCGGTCGACTTGCGTCGAGAGAGCTGCCACCTGTGCGGTCAAGTTTTGCACTAGCTGGTGCAGGTCGGCATCCGATGCGTGTGCGGGAGGCGCTTGCCGCCACGGAGGTGGGGGGACGGAGTCGTAAGCTGCTGCAGCCGCGGTGCTAGGCGCCGTTGTCAGCGCGTCGTGCAACCTGTCGGCCAAGTTAGCGACGGCGTCCAGCTGCATCTCCGTCTGTGCGGCTATCACTGCCTGCACCTGAACTAGGAGGCTGCACACCCAGATAGTGCGTAACAGCGAATCTGGCACCATATCGGACTGCGCGAGGCTCCGCAAGTGGCGCAGGAACTGCGAGGGCCTCCGATCGCCGCATTCCTCTTGCTTCAGCAGTTGGTGCACTCGCTGTTCCTCTGACGACGAAATCCGCCGGATCAGCTCTTCCTTGAGCCGTTTGTAGCTTGACTGCGTCGGCGGTGCGGTGATTATATCCCGCACTTCGGCCGCATAGTTCTGGTCCAGCTGGCTCACTACATGCCCAAATTTCGCCAGGTCGCAGGTCACGTGGTTGCTCATAAATACCGCCTCAACCTAGCTGAACCACATTACAGGGTCGCGCGGCCTAAAGGGAGGCAGCCTGATCAATGCCCGTCCAGCGCTTGTCGGCGTTCCGGCGGTCGTAGGAGGCGTCGGTGTGGTGGGGATTTGCGCGCCAACACCGTCCTGAGCTGTCTGTGGCTGCGCGGCGTCCGCGCGTGTAGCCCGTGCCTGTAGCTCACTCTCTAGCCTCGTGTTGCGTGCGAGCAGTTCTCCGATGGTCTTTTGCAACTCCTCTAGTGTCGCCATCTTAGTTGAGAGTCGAATCCTCGTACAAGAGGAAAGTACACAGTGAAAATAACACGACAAGGGAAACACACGAAAAAAAAATAACACTAAGCAGTCCGCGATCAAAACATACGTGCACAAAAACAATACAAAAAAAAGTTAGTTAAAAAAAATTTTACTACGGATCACTGTTCGGCGCGGGCGTATACGAGCAAGCCTACACGCGGTTCCACGTCTCTCGTACCGACGAACGTTCGTCACCACGTGTTTTTTTAGCCTCAGATCACTTCGGGGTCACCAGAGAAGCGGGAACATGTATCTCCGCTTTCAGTCACTCGTGTGCAGTGAACCGGCTTTATCGCCGTGCCCACGCACTATGCTCAAGAGAGAGGCTTTGTGACACTAAACGACTAAAGTGGTTCCAGGACAGGACACATTTATTTTTCCTACTGTTACAATAAATGACAAATAACATTTTTCGCTAATGTCCGTCTATAGAGGTGCGTTGCACTGGCGGCATGGCCCGATCACCGATCCCGGAGGGTATACACTCCAGTGACGAGCCGAGGCGCGACCGCGTGGACCGAGCGAGACAAAAAAGGCCGCGTCACAGAATGTTCTGCTTCTGGCGCGACCGGAGGTGCTGTAATGTCCGCGAAGAAGCGAAAGACACTTTAACGGCGACTGCGTTTACGACGGCGCGTACGCATTTACGGCGGAATCACGTTGACTCAACGCACGTGGTCAGTGGCGGAAGAAATGGGAGACGTGTGTCGCGTCGCGTCGACTAGCTCGCACTGGCAGCCTGCTTTGTTCCCGTGCGGTCCTGTGTGCGACGCACCGTTGCCGAAATTCTGCGTAACGGTACAGCTGCCCCTACTTGTGTCAGCAGTGCCGTAGTTCAGCCCTTCGTGCGTTGGACGGTGCTGCCGCCACACAGACGTTCTTTGCACAACAGTCTTTAGCATGGATAGGGACTGCGACTGCTGTGTTCGGATGCGGGCTGAGTTGGCATCCCTTCGCTCCCAGCTTCAGGCAGTGTTGGCTTCGGTCACACATCTTGAGGCTGTTGCCAATGGGCATCACTGTGGAGGTCCGGATGGTTTTTCGGGGACGGCCAGCTCGTCCCACACATCCCCCGATCGGACTTCGGCTGTGGGTGCCTGGGATACTGCCCACATTGAGGCTGACCCATACCTGTGGTAGAGCGGGAGGTTGTCTCGAAGTGTGGCAGGGGGCGAAAGACATTCCGGAGGGCTAAATGGAAGGCCTCTCCAGTTTGTTTGATGAACCGGTTTCAGTCTCTGTCTCCGACTGATACTGATCTTCGGCCGGACATGGCTGCTTGGCGTGTTCCAGAGACTGCCCCTCAGTCTGTAAGATCCGGGTTGTCGCAGAGGGTGGGCTTACTGGTAGTTGGGAGATCCAACGTAAGGCGCGTAATGTGGCCCCTTATGGATATGGGTGCAAGGGAGGGGAAGAAAACCAATGTGAACTTCGTGTGCATACCGGGGGAGTCATTCCAGATGTGGAAAGGGTCCTTCCGGATGACATGAAGGGTACAGGGTGCACCCATCTGCAGGTGGTCGCTCATGTTGGCACCAATGATGTGTTGCCATGGATTGGAGGAAATCCTCTCTGGCTTCCGGCTGCTATCTGATTTGGTGAAGACTGCCAGTCTCGCTATCAGGATGAAAGCAGAGCTCACCATCTGCAGCGTCGTCCACAGGACTGACTGCCGACCTTTGGTACAGAGCCGAGTGGAGGGTCTGAATCAGAGGCTGAGACCGTTCTGCGACTGTGTGGGCTACAGATTCCTCGACTTGCGCCATAGGGTGGTGGGGTATCTGGTTCTGCTGGATAGGTCAGGAGTCCACTACACCCAACAGGTGGCTACACGTGTAGCAGGGGTTGTAGAAAGGGCAACAGCCTGAAAGGTTGTGAGGCAAAGTCAGGACATGCGGGGACCAAGCAGCAGTCGGTATTGTAATTGTAAACTGTCGAAGCTGTGTTGGTAAAGTGGTAAAGTTGCTAAAGAGCTGATAGAAAGCAGCGAAGCTGAAATCATTATAGGTACGGAAAGCTCGCTGAAGCCAGAGATAAATTCTGCCGAAATTTTTACAAAGGCACAGACGGCGTTTAGAGAGGATAGACTGCATGCAACCGGTGGTGGCGTCTTTGTCGCTGTTAGTAGTAGTTTATCCTGTAATGAAATAGAAGTGGATAGTTCCTGTGAATTATTATGGGAGGAGGTTATACTCAACAACCGAGCTGGGTTAATTATTGGCTCCTTTAACCGACCTCCCGACTCAGCAGCGTTAGTGGCAGAACAACTGAGAGAAAATCTGGTATATTTTCACATAAATTTCCTCAGCATGTTATAGTCTTAGGTGAAGATTTCAATTTACCAGATATAGACTGGGACACTCAGATGTTTAGGACGGGTGGTAGGGACAGAGCATCGAGTGACATTATACAGAGTGCACTATCCGAGACTTACCTCGAGCAATTAAACAGAGAACCGACTCGTGGAGATAACATCTTGGACCTACTGATAACAAACAGACTCGAACTTTTCGACTTTGTAAGCGCAGAACAGGGAATCAGTGATCGTAAGGCCGTTGCAGCATCCCTCAATATGAAAGAAAATAGGATTATAAAGAAAGGGAAGAAGGTTTATCCGTTTAGCAAGAGTAATAGGAGGCAGATTTCAGACTACCTAACAGATCAAAACGAAAATTTCTGTTCCGACACTGACAATGTTGAGTGTTTATGGAAAAAATTCAAGGCAATCGTAAAATGCGTTTTAGACAGGTATGTTCCGAGTAAAACTGTGAGGGACGGGAAAAACCCACTGTGGTTCAACAACAAAGTTAGGAAACTACTGCGAAAGCAAAGAGAGCTTCATTGCAAGTTTAAACGCAACCGCTGGCCGAAGTGGCCGTGCGGTTAAAGGCGCTGCAGCCTGGAACCGCAAGACCGCTACGGTCGCAGGTTCGAATCCTGCCTCGGGCATGGATGTTTGTGATGTCCTTAGGTTAGTTAGGTTTAATTAGTTCTAAGTTCTAGGGGACTAATGACCTCAGCAGTTGAGTCCCATAGTGCTCAGAGCCATTTCAAACATTTTTTTTTAAACGCAACCAAAACCTCTCAGATAAACAGAAGCTAAACGATGTCAAAGTTAGCGTAAGGAGAGCTATGCGTGAAGCGTTCAGTGAATTCGAAAGTAAAATTCTATGTACCGACTTGACAGAAAATCCTAGGAAGTTCTGGTCTTCCGTTAAAGCAGTAAGTGGATCGAAAAAGCATATCCAGACACTCTGGGATGATGATGGCATTGATTCAGAGGATGACATGCGTAAAGCTGAAATACTAAACACCTTTTACCAAAGCTGTTTCACAGAGGAAGACCGCACTGCAATTCCTTCTCTAAATCACCGCACGAACGAAAAAATGGCTCACATCGAAATAAGTGTCTAAGGAATAGAAAAGCAGCTGAAATCACTCAACAGAGGAAAGTCCACTGGACCTGACGGGACACCAATTAGATTCTACACAGAGTACGCGAAAGAACTTGCCCCCCTTCTATCAGTCGTGTACCACAAGTCTCTAGAGGAACGGAAGGTGCCAAATGATTGGAAAAGAGCACAGGTAGTCCTAGTTTTCAAGAAGGGTCGTCGAGCAGACGCGCAAAACTATAGGCCTATATCTCTGACATCGATCTGTTGTAGAATTTTAGGACATGTTTTTTACTCGTGTATTATGTGATTTCTGGAAACCCAGAATCTACTCTGTAGGAATCAACATGGATTCCGGAACAGCGATCGTGTGAGACCCAACTTGCTTTATTTGTTCATGAGACCCAGAAAATACAGGCTCCCAGGTAGATGCCAATTTCCTTGACTTCCGGAAGGTGTTCGATACAGTTTCGAAAAAATGGTTCAAATGGCTCTGAGCACTATGGGACTCAACTGCTGTGGTCATTAGTCCCCAAGAACTTAGAACTACTTAAACCTAACTAACCTAAGGACATCACACACATCCATGCCCGAGGCAGGATTCGAACCTGCGACCGTAGCAGCCGCACGGTTCCGGACTGCGCGCCTAGAACCGCGAGACCACCGCGGCCGGCGATACAGTTTCGCACTGTCGCCAGATAAACAAAGTAAGAGCCTACAGAATATCAGACAAGGTGTGTGGCTGGATTGGAGAGTTTTTATCAAACAGAACACAGCATGTTGTTCTCAATGGAGAGACGTCTACAGACGTTAAAGTAACCTTTGGCGTGCCACCGGGGAGTGTTATGGGACCATTGCTTTTCACAATATATATAAATGACCTAGTAGATAGTGTCGGAAGTTCCATGCAGCTTTTCGCGGATGATGCTGTAGTATACAGAGAAGTTGCAGCATTAGAAAATTGCAGTGAAATGCAGTAAGATCTGCAGCAGATAGGCACTTGGTGCAGGGAGTGGCAACTGACCCTTAACATAAACAAATGTAATGTATTGCGAATACACAGAAAGAAGGATCCTTTATTGTATGATTATATGATTGCGGAACAAACACTGGTAGCAGTTACTTCTGTACAATATCTGGGAGTATGCGTACTGAACGATTTGAAGTGGAATGATCATATAAAATTAAATGTTGGTAAGGCGGGTGCTTACAAAATGTAGTCCATTAACAAAGGAGGTGGCTTACAAAACACTCGTTTCATCTATACTTGAGTATTGCTCGTCAGTGTGGGATCCGTACCAAGTCGGGTTAACGGAGGAGATAGAGAAGATCCAAAGAGAGCGGCACGTTTCGTCACAGGGTTATTTGGTAAGCGCGATAGCGTTACGGAGATGTTTAGCAAACTCAAGTGGCAGACTCTGCAGGAGAGGCGCTCTGCATCGCGGTATAGCTTGCTGGCCAGGTTTCGAGAGGGTGCGTTTCTGGATAAGGTATCGAATATATTGCTTCCCCCTACTTATACCTCCCGAAGAGATCACGAATGTAAAATTAGAGAGATTCGAACGCGCACGGAGGCTTTCCAGCAGTCGTTCTTCCCGCGAACCATACGCGACTTGAACAGGAGAGGGAGGTAATGACAGTGGCACGTAAAATGGCCTCCGCCTCACACCGTTGGGTGGCTTGCGGAGTATAAATTTGGATGTAGATGTACTTCAGTTTTCTATCCTGCAATTGCACGCCATCTTGCCTCTTTGCGTTTTCGCCGTTGTCAGCAATAATGAAAACTGATTTTTGTGCCATTTTGCTTGCATATTAAAATTAAAATTTAGAAAAATAGAAAATTGAAATATAATATTTTTGTGAATTTAAAGATACGATTTACGTGTCGTCAAGCGTTAAATAGCTACTTTTATGACGCACAAAATGCTATGACACAAAAACTTCAAACTTTTCTCTCGATAATCATTAGTAAAATTTCTGAAACATTCACTACAATCCATTTAGGAAAGGAAATTAAGGAAAGGCTTTTCTAATTATTACGCAGGAGACGCTACCAAGCATAGCTAAGCAAGCGGTTGCGTAGCGGTCCTACCTTTGCTGCGATGAAACAAAGAGCGTATTTCCAAAATTTTCCGCATATTCCGGTTTCTTTTTGCTTCCTTTTTGAACTGGTTTTCTCCACAAGAATTTTTGGTTCTAGTTATTTTGCTCGCAGTCGTGATGTTGCACATGAAAATTTGAACACGCAAAAAAATCTCATACAACGTTATAAATAATTTTGGATAATTTACACAACTGGTTTCATGTCTTTCTCAATGTCATGTCACCAAGTCGCCAGTTGTGCAAATTTATATGTATAAAAATATGTATATATAATAAAACCAATTGCTTGTCAACTATTGGCACACCTGACTTTTTTTTAGTTTTTACAGGAAATAAATTGTCTTTCGTTGTTAATTTATAAATCTCGTAAATTGTGAGCCAGTCATGTCGTGAACTTACTTCTGGTGTCCTTGTTTATATTCATCTTCTTCCGCCATAAGTATTCTCTTGACCATGTGTTTAACATTAGTTCTTGATGCAGGCCGCTGACATCGAGATGATGTGCGGAAGAAAGGTAAATTTTTGTGGTTTTGCACAAATAATGATTATTATTCAAACAACACAAAAAATTCGACTTCTCCACTCGAGAACAAAAGACAGTCTCTCTATTAACAAAAAAAAATTGAATTGAATTTTTTATCATTTGTTATCCGCCCTCCGGCGTAGCAAAATATATCTTTATCAGCGCTTACAAAGGCCACGCTAATAATTATTATCATTGGTTTTAAATTTTTGTTATAGCTTGTTGGGGCTTTTCCTTATGTACCTATACAGATGACAGACACGGCGTGGATGATGGTGGGTCCAGGTCCATGGGGTCAGCGAGCGGTGACAGTGGGGGCGAGGGCGCATTGTCTATTGATCCTCCTGGGGTGCTCTGGTGGCACGAGGGGCAGCTGCGAAGGCCGCCTAGTCCCATGAGGCCATGAATCTGGGAGCAGCAGAATCATGGGGCAAAGGACATGCGCAAAGTGGGTTCTGCTGGCAGCACTACAAATGATAGGGACCTGCAATCAAATATGTTGAAGAGCCAATGCGGTCCTGGATCACGCCTCTTCCCCAGTGTCCACGGTCACCATAAACTTTGAAAAGAACAAGATCGCGCAACGCAAAACAATACTTGCGGACCACTGGTGGCGCCAGATGCTGCGGTGGGTGTAGCAAGTGTAGCAGCATCCAATGGTGGCGGCCATGCAGAAGTTACGCTGATGATGGTCCGTCTCGTGGGTGTGAGCAATAGGAGGTAAGAAAGAGTTGCAGCACCTGTTCCCATGTGTGAGTTGTGCGAAGCTTGGTCATCTGTTGCTTGAAAGTGTGTACAAAGCGTTCTGCTTCTCTGTTTGACTGCGGGTAAAATGGAGCTGTTGCTAGATGATGAATGCCATTTCATTCACAAAATGGTTAAAAATCACGTGAAGTGAACTTTGGTCCATTGTCCGACATAAGTACTTCTGGCAAACCTTCTATGCAAAATACGGAGGGCAACGCTTTAATGGTGCTATGTGATGTGGTGGAGTTCATAGACACTGCAAATGGCAACTTGGTAAAAGAGTCTACCGCTATGAGCCAACAAGTATTCCAAAATGGACCTGCAAAGTCTATGTGCACTCATTGCCATTGAGATTGAGTCAGGCCAAGCTGAGAATGCTTGGGGTGGAGTGGATTGGTTGTCTGTGCATGCATGGCACTGTGATGTCATCTGTTCACTGTTTAATTGTAATATTACGCCGATGAGCAAAGTATCAGCGCAAAACTGAGCTCTGGATACTGTTCAATGAACAAGGCCAAGACATGTGAATGTAATGCAACAAAATCTTGAGATCCAGGTCTGCTTGCATGGGCTGTGAAATTTTTCTGTAGTACAAGGGAAAAGATTCCAGCAATTCTGAGTCCTGCACATTGATTTGGCAACAAGATGTGGCAGATGCATCAAAATCAGAGTCTGGGCCAATCAGAAGGTAAGATAGGGCATCTGCATTTCCATGTTTTGCCATAGGTCTGTACACAATTTCATACTGATACTGCAAAAGCAATAAAGCCCATCGTTGTAATTTTTGGGTAGTGCATGCAGGAAGTGGCTTTCGTGGTTGAAACAAGGTCTGCAAAGGCTTGTGATCTGTCACTAAATAGAAATTGCGACCATACAAATAATGATGGAATTTGGTCACACGAAGCGTGGACCTCTTTTTCTATTTGAGAATAATGGTATTGAGTTTGAGTTAACAACTGTACGGCAAAAGCCATAGGTCTCTCTTGTGCACCAATTCTGAGCAGAAACACAGCACCGATTCTGCAGGAAGAAGTGTCGACTTGCAAAATTACTGGCTTGGCAAGATCAAAATGTACTAAACATCTGTCTCTAAGTAAAGCATGTTTGAGTTTCTGAAATGCATCTTGACAGTCTTTAGTCCACATGAAAGGCACATTTTTCCAACGCAAGTGATACAATTGAGTTGCAATCTGAGTGGCATTTAGTATGAACTGAATGTGGTATGTCATCTTGCCTAGTACTGACAGCAGTTCAGACACATTGCGAGGAACAGGCAGATTATGTATGAGGTCAAATGAGATTGGAGGGGGTGCACACCCTGAATGTTTATCACATGACCTAAGTACTGTGTAGTTCAGTTTGAAAAAAGTCGCACTTTTCGGGATGACACTCGAGTCCTGCTTCTGACGACACTCAAAAAAGAGTACGCAAATTGGCAATGTGTTCCTCTGGTGTACGACCTGAAATGACAATATCATCAAGATAGTTTGAACAAAGTGGCACTTTTGCAGTCAGCTGTTCCAAGTAACATTGAAAAATGGCAGTTGCAGAAGCACTGCTGAAGGGCAAACGCAAATACTTGAATAGTCACAAGTATGTATTTACAACAAACACTTTCTGTGATTCCTCATTCAATGGAATTTGCAAATAGGCATCACACAAATCTGTCTCAGAAAAGTAACATCCTGCACCAAGCCTGTCCATGAGTACCTGAGGGTGATCTAACGGATAAGTATCAACTACTGTCTGTGGGTTGACTGTAGTTTTGGAGTCAACACAAATGCGGATGCGACCAGAGGGCTTAGGCAACAAAAGGAGAGGACTCGCCCATTGACTAGCTTGAATGGGACCAATTACACCATTATCTTGCAATACTTTCAATTCACTGGCTGCTTTGTCTCTTAAAGGAATTGGAATTGGAATGGGGAGGATCTAAACCGAAAATGTTCTCACTGTGTCTGGATTTTAACACAGTAAAATTCACTGTCCTAGTGTGAGATTCCTAAGTTTCAGGCAAACTATATTGGCCAAGCACTGGAATTTCCTGTCCATCATAAGCAGTGAGGTGCTTGCTAAATTTAGAAAGGTGTGATGAGCCTAACTGTCCACATGTGGCTCAATTTAGCAAAGTTACTGAGGCACCTTTGCCAAGCTGAAAGATCACACGACAGTCAGCAATTCGTAATGAGACTAATAGTTTGTTAGAATGTCGTTGCACAACACTAGGGCAAGAATGAGGCACAACCTGAATCTTACTGTTCTCAGAACCTGTTGCAGGTTTGGAAAACACAATGTTCACTTCACGTGCACGAGCCTCTTTTTTCTGAGAGCGGGCAATATTGTCGCTTTTGTGCCATTGCAAACAAACTGCTTGAACATGGTCTGTTTTTCCACACGTGTAACACGTTATGCTACATGATTTGCAATCCTGTCTTTTGTGGCAAGTAAAAAATCTAGGCCTAGAGCAAGACTTCACTAAGTTCACAGGTCTGTTTATCTGTCTATGTGGCTGTCCATGCAGCTGTGTATTTGCTTGTTGTTGTAGCTGCCTGGGGCGGTCATGAGCAAGTTGTGAGTCGACCCAACAAATTGGGGCCTGGTCAAACTTATTGGCTGCTATGGCAAAGGGATCATACTGCTCTAAGATTTGTAACACTTGAGGAAATGAGGGATCAGAATACTTTAGGATCTGTTCCTGCATTCTACTACCTGGGACACTGAATGTTATCGCATCCATAATCATTAAATCACTGTAAGAGTTCCGACAACTACACTTCCCAGTCATGCCCATTAGTTCAGCGTACCACTGATGGTACGTCTGTTCCGGCTTTTTCTGCAAGCAAAAAAACTGATATCTGGCTGCAGCTACTTGAACTCGCTGGTCATAATAGTGAGTTAATGCAGCAATTACTTCATCATAGCTGAGTTCATTGGGAGACGCAATTGGGAATAGTTTTTGTATTAACCTGAACACTGGTGACCCCGTAATCGAAAGAAAGTATTGTAGCTTCACATTATATTGCACATAATGAACTTGACAATGTATTGAAACTGTGTCAGGTACTCAAGCCATTCCTCTTCTGTGTCATTAAATTGCTAGAACGTTGGTATGCTTGTTGGCAGCACTTGTTGGGCGTGTCCATCAGTCGGTCATAGTTGTGTGACCGCCAATGCGGCTTGTGCAGCCAGAAGTTGTTGTACCGTCATCAGCAAAACAGCAATTTGTTGGTTATAAAACTGAAAAGCTTGTGTTAGATCTATTACATTGGCTGTCTGTGGCTGAGGTGCGGGGGCAGGGGTGGAGAGGGCGGGGTAGCCATGGTATATGCAAATATGTTATAGAAAAAAGCAAGCAAAGTGTCTGAAAAGAGAAATTTGATTAGTTCTGCGGCTCCCCTGCTGGAATACAAGCAAGAACACAAAAACAAATTATCAAATAGAAACGAGCACAGCTGCAAGCTAAAACACAAGAGAAGCAAGCAAAATCACACTGAATTATACTTGTCACCAGTTTTTGTATCATCTCATTGTCCCTGTAGAGCTGTATCCATGTGAAGTAAGGAGAGGATGTTGTTTGGTGGCTGGTATCCTCTTTCTATAACACAGCTGCATACATATATTAACAGGGTTCTTTATTAACCAAAACAAAAGTTACTTACCTTAAGCTAGTCCATGTGGTACAAGCTCTTCTGCAATAGTCCACATTAGCCTCACTGTTGGTGAAGTATAAGTTCGCTACGTACACTACTGTGGTCGGTAAGTACTGACTGACTCTGAGCTAGAGGCTGAGCTAACTGCGATGCGACTCCCACTGGGCTGCGACTGATGACTCGACTCATTGACTCACTGGATGACTGGCTGGGCCCTCCAGTCTGCGGCTGTGATCTAAATACTGGCAGCCGAGAGGGCATTGGCAGCATGTTTCTTGCGAGTCTGTCTTTGGCCTCTCTCCTGATAGGCGCATTGCTTGTGTGTACTATCAACCTTCTGGCAACCTCTTTTCCATCTGGTGTGCTGGCAACAGCTTATGCCAGCACAGGCAAGATTCACTATTAGTTTTGGTTTGAGTCTTATTGGTGCGTTTGGTGGTAAAAATATGTTTCTGCAGTGGAACCAGGAGAAGCAGCAAAGGTTTTTAACAAGCCCAGCCTGACTGCATTTGGAAGTGGAGAAAACAGTGAGGCTTTTGGAAAGGACTGATATTTCTGTGTGGTTGAAAGTTATGAAGGAGATATTCATAACTGTTTTAGAAATCTGTTTAATGTACAGGTTCTGTGGTGGTGGTGGGGGTGGGAGGGGGGGGAGGAGAGGACGGTTTGTGAGGGTGGGGCAGTGTAGCTGTATGGCTGAGTTTAGTAGGTAGGAAAGGTTGTGGGGGAGGTTTCATTGGGGATCTTGTGATGGTGGTAGATAGTGCTAGTCTAAGTTGGGAGTATGAAGTGAACACATTAGACAGTTTTTTGAGGCAGTGTTTTGCATGTTGTCTAGTTCTAGGAGGACTAGGATTTTTATCTTTAGGATGGAATGTAGGAATTTGATGCTGATGAGAAGGAGGTTTTTTAGGCTGTGGTAGTGGAAGGTGGCATGTTCTGATTTAGATTGCTTTGCAAGACTAGGTTACAGATGCCTATGGACTGACAGAACTTGAACTGATAGAGCTCATTGTGAAAGGATGGGTTGCAGCCAGAGTTTGGGTATTTCATGGCCTAGGCAACAACTCAGGAGCAATATGTGGGACTGGGTTTTGGCAAAGGATAGGGAAACGTTTCTGTATTGGCACAGATGGACAAATCAAGATACCACACTGCAGGATAAAAATGTAGGAATATTTTTAAAAATCTTGTAAAAAAATTAATAAGATGAAGTATAGTAAGACGAGGATGGAAATGGAATAAAAAAGAAGTGAAAATAGGATTCGGTCAGAGTCAAATTAGAAATAAAAATAAATAAAATCATTATGTGGGGTGCAAGTTGGAAGGTACATACCAGTGAGTAGAAGGGGCAGCGGTTGTGAATGAATGAGAAAGATCACTATGGTGTACACAAGAAGGTTAGGGGCAGAGGCTGCTGTGAATTGGGTGCAAGAACATATACATGTCGTGCAGGCAAAACCAGGAAATAGATGAAAGTATGTGTGGCTGAAGGGCAATTGTGGGATCAATTTGGTCAATGAATAATTACATCTACAGAGGTAATGTGGGACACAGGGTGTTGTTGTTGTTGTTGTGGTCTTCAGTCCTGAGACTGGTTTGATGCAGCTCTCCATGCTACTCTATCCTGTGCAAGCTTCTTCATCTCCCAGTACCTACTGCAACCTACATCCTTCTGAATCTGCTTAGTGTATTCATCTCTTGGCCTCCCCCTACGATTTTTACCCTCCACGCTGCCCTCCAGTACTAAATTGGCGATCCCTTGATGCCTCAGAACATGTCCTACCAACCGATCCCTTCTTCTGGTCAAGTTGTGCTACAAACTCCTCTTCTCCCCAATCCTATTCAATACCTCCTCATTAGTTACATGATCTACCCACCGTATCTTCAGCATTCTTCTGTAGCACCACATTTCGAAAGCTTCTATTCTCTTCTTGTCCAATCTATTTACCGTCCATGTTTCACTTCCATACATGGCTACACTCCATAAAAATACTTTCAGAAATGACTTCCTGACACTTAAATCTATACTTGATGTTAACAAATTTCTCTTCTTCAGAAACGCTTTCCTTGCCATTGCCAGTCTACATTTTATATCCTCTCTACTTCGACCATCATCAGTTATTTTGCTCCCCAAATAGCAAAACTCCTTTACTACTTTAAGTGTCTCATTTCCTAATTTAATACCCTCTACATCACCGGATTTAATTCGACTACATTCCACTATCCCCGTTTTGCTTTTGTTGACGTTCATCTTACATCCTCCCTTCAAGACACCATCCCTTCCGTTCAACTGCTCTTCCAAGTCCTTTGCTGTCTCTGACAGAATTACAATGTCATCGGCGAACCTCAAAGTTTTTATTTCTTCTCCATGGATTTTAATACCTACTCCGAATTTTTCTTTTGTTTCCTTTACTGCTTGCTCAATATACAGATTGAATAACATCGGGGAGAGGCTACAACCCTGTCTTACTCCCTTACCAACCACTGCTTCCCTTTCATGCCCCTCGACTCTTATAACTGCCATCTGGTTTCTGTACAAATTGTAAATAGCCTTTCGCTCCCTGTATTTTACCCCTGCCACCTTTAGAATTTGAAAGAGAGTATTCCAGTCAACATTGTCAAAAGCTTTCTCTAAGTCTACAAATGCTAGAAACGTAGGTTTGCCTTTCCTTAATCTTTCTTCTAAGATAAGTCGTAAGGTCAGTATTGCCTCACGTGTTCCAGTATTTCTACGGAATCCAAACTGATCTTCCCCGAGGTCGGCTTCTACTAGTTTTTCCATTCGTCTGTAAAGAATTCGTGTTAGTATTTTGCAGCTGTGGCTTATTAAACTGATTGTTCGGTAATTCTCACATCTGTCAACACCTGCTTTCTTTGGGATTGGAATTATTATATTCTTCTTGAAGCCTGAGGGTATTTCGCCTGTTTCAAACATCTTGCTCACCAGATGGTAGAGTTTCATCAGGACTGGCTCTCCCAAGGCCGTCAGTAGTTCCAATGGAATGTTGTCTACTCCGGGGGCCTTGTTTCGACTCAGGTCTTTCAGTGCTCTGTCAAACTCTTCACGCAGTATCGTATCTCCCATTTCATCTTCATCCACTTCCATTTCCATAATATTGTCCTCAAGTACATCGCCCTTGTATAGACCCTCTATATACTCCTTCCACCTTTCTGCCTTCCCTTCTTTGCTTAGAACTGGGTTGCCATCTGAGCTCTTGATATTCATACAGGTGGTTCTCTTCTCTCCAAAGGTCTCTTTAATTTTCCTGTAGGCAGTATCTATCTTACCCCTAGTGAGACAAGCCTCTCATTTTGCACTTCCTGTCAATCTCATTTTTGAGACGTTTGTGTTTTCTTTTTGACTGCTTCATTTACTGCATTTTTATATTTTCTCCTTTCATCAATTAAATTAAATATTTCTTCTGTTACCCAAGGATTTCTACTAGCCCTCGTCTTTTTACCTACTTGATCCTCTTCTGCCTTCACTACTTCATCCCTCAAAGGTACCCATTCTTCTTCTACTGTATTTCTTTCCCCCATTCCTGTCAATTGTTCCCTTATGCTCTCCCTGAAACTCTGTACAACCTTTGGTTCTTTCAGTTTATCCAGGTCCCATCTCCTTAAATTCCCACCTTTTTGCAGTTTCTTCAGTTTTAATCTACAGGTCATAACCAATAGATTGTGGTCAGAGTCCACATCTGCCCCTGGAAATGTCTTACAATTTAAAACCTGGTTCCTAAATCTCTGTCTTACCATTATATAATCTATCTGATACCTTTTAGTATCTCCAGGGTTCTTCCATGTATACAACCTTCTATCATGATTCTTAAACCAAGTGTTAGCTTTGTGCTCTGTGCAAAATTCTACCAGGCGGCTTCCTCTTTCATTTCTTAGCCCCAATCCATATTCACCTACTACTTTTCCTTCTCTCCCTTTTCCTACACTCGAATCCCAGTCACCCATGACTATTAAATTTTTGTCTCCCTTCACTATCTGAATAATTTCTTTTATTTCATCATACATTTCTTCAATTTCTTCGTCATCTGCAGAGCTAGTTGGCATATAAACTTGTACTACTGTAGTAGGTGTGGGCTTCGTATCTATCTTGGCCACAATAATGCATTCACTAAGCTGTTTGTAGTAGCTTACCCGTGTTCCTATTTTCCTATTCATTATTAAACCTACTCCTGCATTACCCCTATTTGACTTTGTGTTTATAACCCTGTGGTCACCTGACCAGAAGTCTTGTTCCTCCTGCCACCGAACTTCACTAATTCCCACTATATCTAACTTTAACCTATCCATTTCCCTTTTCAAAGTTTCTAACCTACCTGCCCGATTAAGGGATCTGACATTCCACGCTCCGATCTGTAGAACGCCAGATTTCTTTCTCCTGATAATGACATCCTCTTTAGTCCCCGCCCGGAGATCCGAATGGGGGACTATTTTACCTCCGGAATATTTTACCCAAGAGGACGCCATCATCATTTAATCATACAGTAAAGCTGCATGCCCTCGGGAAAAATTACGGCCATAGTTTCCCCTTGCTTTCAGCCGTTCGCAGTACCAGCACAGCAAGGCCGTTTTGGTCGTTTTGGCTATAGGAAGATAGGGAAGAGGAGAGGAAAAGAGAGAGGGAAAGTATCACACAGGTCACTGGAGGACAGAAGATGCATGTGTGAGGCTGAAATGGTAGCAGAGGAGGCTGTAGCACAGGTGTAGGACAGCAACTAGTGACACAGGGTGCTGCTCCTACAATTGGCAGCCTTGATTTGTTTATGGCCAAAACTGTTCCTACAGGACAGGGTGCTTGGTAAGTGGGTAGATAGTGTATGTGGTTTGAGAGGCAATAAAGAAGCACAGGAAAGTAGAGAAAGAAATGGATTCATGCTTAGTAATGTAATGTGATACAAAACAGTAACAACGGGAAACATTACTCAGTTGTAAAATTAAGAGGAGCCACTAAGTGAAAAACAATGGAAAATCTGGGATGGAATAACTACAATCTGAGTCCTGATAGATTGCTATTCACCACACAGAGGGCGTGTTGAGCCAGGCAGACAGGTACTTTCAAAAGCATACTTCTCTTCTCCAGGTCCAGGGAAAGAGACACACACACACTCATAAAAGCAAAACTAACATATATGGCCGCTGTCCTGTCCTGGCCCTGTGGCCTGACTGTAGGGAGTAGCAATGTTGACTGTTGTGGGTACTGAGGATATGGAACAGATGTGGCAAGAAGGGGAAAGACTGCATAGATCCAGCATGCTGCCTGTTGGGGTGTGTAGGAGCCCAGCAGGGGCAGAAAGGTCAGCTGCTAAGTGAAGCATTGTGAGGATGTGCTATAGGAAGATAGGGAAGAGGAGAGAAAAAGAGAGAGGGAAAGTATCACACAGGTCACTGGAGGACAGAAGATGCATGTGTGAGGCTGAAATGGTAGCAGAGGAGGCTGTAGCACAACAACTAGTGACTAGTAGGGTGATTACGGGAATGAACGATATGTTGCTGCCTAACTTAAAGCCCTTGTTTTATTGGGAATATTCCAAATGGCATGGGCCACGGAGCAGTCATTCAGGTCAACAACATGGAGACATGAAGGAGAATGACTGGTAGTGGTGCAGTGTGTGCTCCATCAGGCACCATACAGTAGCTTGCAGAGGGTGTATGTAGATAAATAATGGTGTAGATGTTGAATGGCTCACAGTGGTTCCAACTAAGTTGGTAGATAACATGACTTCTTTCACAAGTTGCCCTGCCTTTAGTAGAAGGGAACTACCATTCATGATGCAGTCTTCATTATTGGCAGATCTCTGGTGACATCATCTGGAATGTGAGAGGACTGGTTGCTTAAATGCCTCTGTGCCTGGTTTGATTAGTGTAATCTTGTCTTTGCAATCCTTATGAAAGTGAACATAGAAGGTTGTAGTATAATCCAAGATTCATACTTAAAGTTGTTCCTTGATGCTTTCTAAGACTTTCTCAGAATAGTTCACATCTATTTCCAATCATTTGTCAGCTTCTTAATCTTCTCTGTGACATTCTTTCACGAGTCAAATAAACCTGTGACCATTCATGCTACCCTTCTCCATATAAGTTCAATATCCCCTGTTAGTCCTATTTGATATGGATCCTAAAAACTACATCAATGTTTTATAATGAGTCACATGAATGTTTTGTATGCAGTCTCCTCTGTAGACTTGAAGTGAAGAGGATGGATATCACTGCTTACATCTCGATCATGCTGTGAGCTGGCTTTACTGCCATGCCTAGGCTCTAGCTTCAGGAAAGAGGCTATGGGGCTGGAAACAGAAAGATCATGTTTACCAAATATACATTTACTCATAATACATCCAAATGATATTGTGTTCTGTTTGTAGAGGTCAATCAAGTTGTGATCACATGGCCATGATAAATGCTGGCAGCACAAATAGTTCATGTTAGTTGACATCACAGGACTCAGATACTGGTTCCAGATGGTGTACAGTCCCCAACATTATGAGTGCATTGCCAAAGCCCACAACTTTCTGCCTGGCTTGTGGGATGCTGCGTCTTTCACAGGGACGATAATATAACACGAACAGAGCCCAATTAAGCTTTTTGGTGAGGATCTTACAGTAAGGTCAACCCATGTGATCTGCAGCATGCAGCATCAAGAAGTAATGAATTTGCTGTCTGGGAGGTATGGTGACTCAGTGGCATCAGTGGCAGTGCAATTGTGGCAGGGTGGGCCAGGCGCATGGTGGGCATGTCCTTGCACAGCCTACCGGTAACAGCTGTGATGAGCAGCACTGGTAGAGAAGTGTTGATAGTAATACGTGGTTTAGGCATCAAGGCTCTGGGTCCCATGGAAAGACGTCACCTCAAAAAACATTAATAGCACTGGAAATTAACTCAACATAACAAAATAAAGTGTTCATGAGTCACAATGTCCAGAACAACACAAAATAATGTGGCTGTTCCAACGTTTATGATTTACACTGTTCAGAGTTTACTGTTACACTCCCTCTATCCAGCATCAACATTCAATACAGTGGAGGCACAGAAACTGTATACAAAGTGTCTATACTTACATGAATATAGTTGCACTGCAACATGAACATAGATCCTGGATGCGGGAGGTACAAGCCCAGTGTCATATAGGATAATATCTGGAGTTTGGCAGGAAATTAAACAAGGAAACTGGTCAATCTGGCCTCAATGCCCAATGTGGTAGAGTCTTATGTGTGTGTGCACAATACCAGGAGCTGTGACAGACATGCAGCTGGAGACATGACAGGTTGCTATAACATCAAGTCGAACACATATATTTCAAAACGACACAATACATGTAAGTCACTGAGCAAGCTGACAAAGCACGACATGTGTACACGGTGACATTCAAATGGGCACTGAGTCCAAGTCTAGCGGCCGCTGGCTGGCTGGCCGCTTAGATGGCGCAGCTGCTGCATGGCTGGCAGACAGCACTGCATGTAGAGGATGCGCGTAATTCGGCGACGGCACTTTGAATGATCGGCGAGTCACAACACAGGTGATGTCCGGAGGTTGACAGAAGATGATCAGCTGATGACAGTCTGCTGGAGACAGAGTCTCTACATCAGGTGGGGGTGGGGTTGAAACCCAACAAGGTGGTTGGGGCACATGTGACCTGTGTCAAATGGCAGCATGTGGTTATGATGTGATGAGGTGTTTGAAGTGGATCTGGCAGCAAGCCATTAGATGATGAGTGCTAGTTGATAGTCCTATGTAACTATTTTTGTCTGCCAGTGGTTGTGTTGACATTGCTGCAGGTGCCTGAGATAGGAGTATTATGGCTGGCTGTGCCAGTTGGTTGGATGAGGTGAGACAAAGCTGAGGTGCACGTGGTGGCATAATGTCAGTTGACAATGCAATGATGGTTGGTGGCCGGTGCTTTGTGACTGGTGGCATCCATTCATCCCTGGCAGCTATAGGTGCAGGCTCTGCTGAAGCACATGCCGGACCAATGCCACAGGAACCATCATTCGTTGACAGGTCGTATTCTACCAGGTTGAAGAAATGAACTTCAGCCCACATGGTCACGATGTAAGCCAGCTTGACTCAGTCAATTAAAACTTTAGCTGGCTTTCCATTACACTTGATGTTGAATGTTCTCTCAGCATGGGTGATTATGTGGTGCGGTCCCAAGTGTGGCAGTCAAAGTGGTGGATGTACTTCGTTGGTGCACAACATGATGTGAGTGCACCCGTGAAGGGCTGAGGTGCCAGGTGGTGGTGGTATTTTTCTATGAAATCGGCAGGAATGGTGAATGTTCGTTCATAGACAAAGTCCCCAAGTGAAGCACGATCTCTTCCTTCAGGATTATTTGCACACCAGACAGTACTAGTGAAAGTGCTTCAGTTCAGTGGTGTTGTGCCAAGTTAAGGAGACTTTTAGTGTCCTATGGAGCCTTTTGACCATGCCATTAGATGCTGAGTGTTAGTTGGTAGTCCTATTGAACTGCATACAGCATAGTCTAGTG
The DNA here is from genome assembly GCF_023898315.1 of Schistocerca nitens. NCBI lineage: Eukaryota > Metazoa > Arthropoda > Insecta > Orthoptera > Acrididae > Schistocerca > Schistocerca nitens. Next base: position 1,103,140,702 of record NC_064615.1, on the reverse strand, counting down.
ACAAGTGAGAATAGGGCACAGTCAAATTGGCGACCATGATCCGTCTTTACATGACTGGGGCAGCTGAACTATGTCACCCAGATGTTAATGAAGGCAGTAGTAATGGATCAGCCATGATGTCAGATGTAAGAATTGTCTGTGACCAGTGAATGAAGCAGTCCACCATTGTGAACAAGTAATGCTTGCTGTAGCATGGGAGCAGTAGGCCCTTGGTGTCCACATGGACATGTGCAAGCAGCTCATCGTGTCAAGAAAAATGCTGATGAGTGTGTGGGTGTGCCTCCAGATTTTGATATGCTGTCTTTCAGTGCTGCACAAAGCCCTCCCTAGATGAAACATGTGCATACGAGTGACACAGTGACGTAGACATGATGGTGTGACAGTCCATGGATGTGGTCAAAATCACTGTGTCAGAATTTCTTTGGTCAAATAGGCTGTATGTGCCCATGGAAACGTCACACCAAATCTCAAAGGCAGAGCCAGGAGTAGGTACTGGTTCCAGTTGTAGGACACTGGAAGCGTTGTCACTCACTGAAGTGTTATTACTCAGTGGATGAATTCATGCAGGACAAACTGGAAATTTGAGCTGGATACAATGTGTTACTCATTTCAAGAAATATCCTTATAGTTTTATTATTTGTTATAGTGCTATTATTTATTAATGTAAAAATCATTAAAACTACTTGTTTTGTAAATAAAACTGCCTTTTCCTGCTGCTAGTTGCTTTATTTATCCCATACATGTTTTGCCTTCTCCTGTTCTAAGGCATCATGAGTGGGACCTATAACAATACAGTTTTGTTAGTTATAACTGATGATGCCTTAGAACAGGAGAAGGCGAAACATGTATGGGATAAATAAAGTAACTAGCAGCAGGAAAAGGCAGTTTTATTTACAAAACAAGTATTTATATGCCTGCTGCAGAGATGGCCACACAAACAAACTTGTTATCATTGTAACTGTTTTACAAATTTTTGACATGTCTCCTTATGCAAACCAAATGGATTGCAAATGTACATCATGAGATGAATAAAACACAATTCACAATAAATCCATTGAGTAAATACGTGCTGTCAAAAAAATGCAGCTAATAATTTCTTTTATCCGTACTTCACAGATTTTGAAGCCCTGGATTGTGTAAATGGACACTTTGTTTTACTTGGAAAGAGGTGCTCATCTATTGTTATGTAAAATCAAACATTGGAACAATCCAGGATGGAATAATAACAATATTACAAAAAGGATAGTTGCCGCCCACCATATAGCAAAGATGGTGAGTTGCAGATAGGCACAACAAAAATACTGTCAAACAAAGTTTTTGGCCAAATAGGCCTTCATCAGAATAGACTACATACATACACACACTCATGTAAATGCAACTCATACAGACGTAACGAGTCTGTGGCTGCCAAGGTCAGCCTGTGAACTCGTTCCAGAGCTTGCTTTGCCATCCGTGGTGATAACACACCCTGTTAAGAGACATGTCCAGCCTTTGGTAATGTCCAGGGAAACATTATAAATCACAGTGACTTCAGTGTACCAGTAATTATTGTTTTTGAAGGAAAGCATCATTTCTGTTCATCTCATTGTGTGTTTCTTTCAGTTACCTTCTGTACTATACTTAAGGAGTTATTTCTATGTATGGTCTGAGTCTGATCGAGCTATGTTACTTGGTAATGACACATAATGTGAAAGTTACTTTCATCCTTAAATTTTTCACACCAGTGTAGTGTGAATGTATAAGAGGATACCCCCCCCAAAAATGTTGAAATAACAGTGCCATGGGCGGTGCTTCTGTAGTATGCATTTCTGCCACTAGGCATGTACAATGCAACTCATTGCCAGTTCAGTGCCAACCTGTGTTGTTCTGTTCATCTGCAGTGATTGTTTTTGCTAGCACTGTTTCATTCTTGTTTAATTTTTACGATGGCAAGTTTAAGTGAACAATGTGCAGATGTGAAATGTTGTTTTCTACTTAATGAAAATGCTGCTGAAACTGTTTTTAATGTTGGAAACAGCTTACCAAGATGACACTATAGGAAAAACACAAGTGTATGAGTGGTTTGGTCAATTTAAAAATGGTGACATGTCAATTGATGGCAAACCTCGTTCTAGACATCCATCAACTGCCCTAAAGCTTGTGCCCACAGACTATCAACAGACAATTGATCAACTGTAAGAGATTAGTGGGTTATCTTGGAGCTTGGTACAGTGAATTTTGATGGTAGATTTGTTGCCAAGTTTGTTTCTTGAGTTCTGACTCACAATCAAAAGGAACATCAAGTTGAAACATGTCATGCTGTGAAACAACAGTTTGAAACTGATCCAAATTTTCTTCAAAGTTCATTAGTGGTCATGAGTCATGGTGCTATGACTATGACCCCAAAACAAAGCAACAGTCAAGCCAATTGTTCCTCTGTCAAGTCAAATCAAACATCAAAACAATGCTGATTTGCTCTTTTGATGCCAAGGGTGCAGTTCATTCAGAGATTATTCCCCCAGGTCAGACCATCAATCAAAAATTTTATTTGGAAGTTTTAAGAAGATTCTGCAACAGTGTTTGCCAACACAGACCCAATTTGTGGCAGACAGGAGACTGGTTCTATCATTATGACAACACACCTGCACACACAGCCATCTCTGTTAGACAGTTTTTTGCTAAAAATACATAGTTGTTTGGAAAGGAAAAAATATGAATAATTAATAAAAGGTTGATTAAATGTTGTAACATATAATGATTGTTTCAAAACTGCTGAATTGTTTAAGCAGCAGTAAGTTTTTACAACACAGAGCATGTTATTATTTCACAAACCGTTCTGGAGAAATTAAAGTTTCAGTAAGCAATCAATGAGGATAATGAAGGCTTACAAATATGTAAGCACACAGAAAAATGTTTATATAATTTGAGATTATGATTCTTGCACTTTTGAAAGTATGTGTATGTAACCTCACGTCATAGTTGATTTTGCACATCAAACAGCAAAGTTCACAACTAAATGATGGAAACTCTAGGTTTGAATATCAACAATATAAGGAAAAGATAGGGGAAACTACAGCCGTAATTTTTCCTGGGGGCATGCAGCTTTACTGGCATGGAGAACTGCATCAAACCAATCTCTGGACTGAAGACCACAACAACAAGGAAAAGATAGACTGCTACCCACAGAAAAGATGACACTTTGAGTTATAGACAGGCACAACGAAGAGACACTTACATATTAGCTTTCAGCCTGGGGAGAAGAAGGAGGGAGGGCTGGGGAAAAGGGAACAAAAGAGGAGAGGAGCAAGGAAAGATGGGCAGGTATGGTGGCAGACGGCAACACACAAAGAGACTGGTAAATGAGAATAAGGTGGAGATGTTAGGACAGAAGGGGTGGAAAATGTTGGGTGGAAGGTGGGGAGGCAGTAGTTTATCGAAGGCTAAGGCCAAGATAATATCGCAAGTGGGGATGTGTTGTACGGATAACTCTTATCTGCACAGCTCAGGTTCAAAATGGTTCAAATGGCTCTGAGCACTACCGGGACTTAACTGCTGTGGTCATCAGTCCCCTAGAACTTAGAACTACTTAAACATAACTAACCTAAGGACATCACACACGTCCATGCCCGAGGCAGGATTCGAACCTGCGACCGTAGCAGTCGCGCGGTTCCGGACTGAGTGCCTAGAACCGCTAGACCACCGCGGCCGGCGCACAGCTCAGGAAATCTGGTGGCAGATGGGAGGTTGGTTGATGGTTGATTTTGGGGAGGTGCCAAACAGCAAAGTCACCGATCCCATCAGAGTAGGGAAGGATGGAGAAGAAAGTCGGCTGTGAAAACCTAAATCAGGATGGTCGAACATGGGTTTGAACCATCATCCTCCTGAATGTGAGCCCAATATGCTAACCACTGTGCCTGCTTGCTCAGTGGAGGTGAGGGTCAAGATGGCTGTGCAGAAAGGAAAAGTCCCTCTTACACAGCATGGCCACCCTGGGTTGCCGTACCTGCAGTGACAAGAACCCCCTTGCCCATTATGTAGAGTATCTCACCAAGGCCTTCAAAGACAGGTACTAATCTCCAGACCTAGTATGTTATCAGATCTCCTGTGTCATTTCCCCACATATCCCCAATCATCCCACTAGCCCCAAGAACAAGCTAAAATCATCCAATTCCACCCAGGACTGGAACAACAGAACCACATCCTCTGTCAGGGCTTTGATCATCTATCACTATGCCCTGAAATGAGGCGCACCCTACCCAGGATCCTTCCCAATCTTTCTAAAGTGGTGTTCTATAACCCATCCAACCTCCACAACATTATAGTCCATCCCTATGACACTCCCAATCCCAACTCCTTGCCACCAGGATCATATCCTTTTGGAAAACCCAGGTGCAAAACCTGCCCAATCCACCCACCTAGCACTTCCTATTCCAGTCCTGGCACAGGTTTATCCTACCCCATCAGGGGATGGGCAACCTGCGAAAGCAGGCATGTAATTTACCAGCTCTGCGGCAATTATTGCACAGTCTTTTATATTGGTATGACTACCAAACAGCTGTCTACCAGGATGGACAGCCACTGCCAAACTGGGGCCAAGAGCAAAGTAGAACACCCTGTAGCAGAATATGCAGATGAACATAATGTACTTCATTTCATTGGCTGCTTCACTACCCGACCAATCTAGACTCCTCCTCCACCACCAGCCTTTTTGAACTGCACAGATGTAAGTTATCCTCACAATACATTCTCCACTCCTGATATTACCCCAGCCTCAACCTACTGTAACCTACTGTCTCTGCATCCTCCACTCAATAGTTTCCACCCCCTCTGTCCTGTCACCTCCTTTTAATTCTCATTCCCTCTATCTCTTTGTGTGCCATCCCTCTGCCAATGTACCCACCCATGTCCCTGTTCACTCTGCCAGAAAGTTCTCTTCTCTCCCCCCCACCCATACACTGCTTTCCCTTGTCCTTCCCCATCCACTCCAGATTACTCCATTCTATGTGACAGTTGCATTCTGGTCCAAGATGCCGGAGATGGTGGTCATGTGTGCGTGTGTTGTGATTGCTTGTGTGAATGAATGTGTGTATGTTTCCTTTTCTGAAGAGGGCTCTGGGGCAAAAGCTAATGTGTAACTCTTTTTTCACTATACCTGTCTGCAGCTCAATTTGTCACCTTTATGGTCAGTGGCACTCTGTCTTTTCGTCATGGAGTTCACAGTTATTAACCCAGAATTAAGTTATATCCCCCCCCCCCCCCCCCATGACCCATGGACCTTGGCGTTGGTGGGGAGGCTTGCGTGCCTCAGTGATACAGATGGCCGTACCGTAGGTGCAACCACAACGGAGGGGTATCTGTTGAGAGGCCAGACAATTGTGTGGTTCCTGAAGAGGGGCAACAGCCTTTTCAGTAGTTGCAGGGGCAACAGTCTGGATGATTGACTGATCTAGCCTTGTAACACTAACCAAAACGGCCTTGCTGTGCTGGTACTGCAAATGGCTGAAAGCAAGGGCAAACTACAGTCGTAATTTTTCCCGAGGGCATGTAGCTTTACTGTATGATTAAATGATGATGGCGTCCTCTTGGGTAAAATATTCTGGAGGTAAAATAGTCCCCCATTCGGATCTCCGGGTGGGGACTACTCAAGAGGACGTCGTTATCAGGAGAAAGAAAACTTGCGTTTTGCGGATCGGAGCATGGAATGTCAGATCCCTTAATCGGGCAGATAGGTTAGAAAACTTAAAAATGGAAATGGATAGGTTAAAGTTAGATATAGTGGGAATTTGTGAAGTTCAGTGGAAGGAGGAACAAGACTTTTGATCAGGTGAATACAGGGTTATAAATACAAAATCAAGTAGGGGTAATGCAGGAGTAGGTTTAATAATGAATAAAAAATAGAAGTGCGGGTAAGCTACTACAAACAGCATAGTGAACGCATTATTGTGGCCAAGATAGACACAAAGCCCACACCTACTACAGTAGTACAAGTTTATATGCCAACTAGCTCTGCAGATGATGAAGAAATTGATGAAATGTATGATGAAATAAAAGAAATTATTCAGGTAGTGAAGGGAGACGAAAATTTAATAGTGATGGGTGAATGGAATTCTAGAGTAGGAAAAGGGAGAGAAGGAAACATAGTAGGTGAATATGGATTGGGGGAAAGAAATGAAAGAGGAAGCAGTCTGGTAGAATTTTGCACACAGCATAACTTAATCATAGCTAACACTTGGTTCAAGAATCATAAAAGAAGGTTGTACACCTGGAAGAGGCCTGAAGATACTAGAAGGTTTCAGATAGATTATATAACGGTAAGACAGAGATTTAGGAACCAGGTATTAAACTGTAAGACATTTCCAGGGGCAGATGTGGACTGACCACAATCTATTGATTATGAACTGTAGATTAAAACTGTAGAAACTGCAAAAAGGTGGGAATTTAAGGAGATGGGACATGGATAAAGTGAAAGAACCAGAGGTTGTACAGAGTTTCAGGGAGAGCATAAGGGAACAATTGACAGGAATGGGGGAAAGAAATACAGTATAAGAAGAATGGTTAGCTCTGAGGGATGAAATAGTGAAGGCAGCAGAGGATCAAGTAGGTAAAAAGATGAGGGCTAGTAGAAATCCTTGGGTAACAGAAGAAATATTGAATTTCATTGATGAAAGGAGAAAATATAAAAACGCAGTAAATGAAGCAGTCAAAAAGGAATACAAATGTCTCAAAAATGAGATCAACAGGAAGTGCAAAATGGCTAAGCAGGGATGGATAGAGGACAAATGTAAGGATGTAGAGGCTTATCTCACTAGGGGTAAGATAGATACTGCCTACAGGAAAATTAAAGAGACCTTTGGAGAAAAGAGAACCACTTGTATGAATATCAAGAGCTCAGATGGAAACCCAGTTCTAAGCAAAGAAAGGAAAGCAATAAGGTGGAAGGAGTATATAGAGGTTCTATACAAGGGCGATGCACTTGAGGACAATATTACGGAAATGGAAGAGGATGTAGATAAAGATGAAATGGGAGATACAATACTGCATGAAGAGTTTGACAGAGCACTGAAAGACCTGAGTCGAAACAAGGCCCCGGGAGTAGACAACATTCCATTAGAACTACTGACGGCCTTGGGAGAGCCAGTCCTGACAAAACTCCACCATCTGTTGAGCAAGATGTATGAGACAGGCGAAATACCCTCAGACTTCAAGAAGAATATAATAATTCCAATTCCAAAGAAAGCAGGTGTTGACAGATGTGAAAATTACCGAACAATCAGTTAATAAGCCATAGCTGCAAAATACTAATGCAAATTCTTTACAGACGAATGGAAAAACTAGTAAAAGCCGACCTTGGGGAAGATCAGTTTGGATTCCGCAGAAATATTGGAACACGTGAGGCAATACTAACCTTACGACTTATCTTAGAAGAAAGATTAAGGAAAGGCAAACCTACGTTTCTAGCATTTGTAGACTTAGAGAAAGCTTTTGACAATGTTGACTGGAATACTCTCTTTCAAATTCTAAAGGTGGCAGGGGTAAAATACAGGGAGCGAAAGGCTATTTACAATTTGTACAGAAACCAGATGGCAGTTATAAGAGTCGAGGGACATGAAGGGGAAGCAGTGGTTGGGGAGGGAGTGAGACAGGGTTGTGGCCTCTCCCCAATGTTATTCAATCTGTATATTGAGCAAGCAGTAAAGGAAACAAAAGAATAATTCGGAGTAGGTATTAAAATCCATGGAGAAGAAATAAAAACTTTGAGGTTCGCCGATGACATTGTAATTCTGTCAGATACAGCAAAGGACTTGGAAGAGCACTTGAACGGAACGGACAGTGTCTTGAAAGGAGGATATAAGATGAACATCAACAAAAGCAAAACGAAGATAATGTAATGTAGTCGAATTAAATCGGGTGATGCTGAGGGAATTAGATTAGGAAATGAGACACTTAAAGTAGTAAAGGAGTTTTGCTATTTGGGGAGCAAAATAACTGATGATGGTCGAAGTAGAGAGGATATAAAATGTAGACTGGCAATGGCAAGGAAAGCGTTTCTGAAGAACAGAAATTTGTTAACATCGAGTATAGATTTAAGTGTCAGGAAGTCGTTTCTGAAAGTATTTGTATGGAGTGTAGCCATGTATGGAAGTGAAACATGGACGGTAAATAGTTTGGACAAGAAGAGAATAGAAGCTTTCGAAATGTGGTGCTACAGAAGAATGCTGAAGATTAGATGGGTAGATCACATGACTAATGTGGGGGTATTGAATAGAATTGGGGAGAAGAGGAATTTATGGCACAACTTGACAAGAAGAGGGGACCGGTTAGTAGGACATGTTCCAAGGCATCAAGGGATCACAAATTTAGCATTGGAGGGCAGCGTGGAGGGTAAAACTCGTAGAGGGAGACCAAGAGATGAATACACTAAGTAGATTCAGAAAGATGTAGGTTGCTGTAAGTACTGAGAGATGAAGAAGCTCGCACAGGACAGAGTGGCATGGAGAGCTGCATCAAACCAGTCTCAGGACTGAAGACCACAACAACAACAAGTTATTTTCACAGAGAAGTACATAAGTGTGCAATGTTGCATCAAAGTAAAATATTCTTCAGTGCAATGCCTGTACAAATGAACACCAAAACATAATATTACAAATACCTGAAAATTGATAACATTTTTAGAACTGAGGAATCATTTACATACATTGGCACAAATAGCCAGTTTGTTAAAGAATAACTATGCCATAGTTAGTATATATTTCACATGAAGCATCGTGCTGCTGCCCCCTTCTTGTTTAGTTTATTGCAGTGCATCGAGGAACCATAATTATTTCCAAAAACCTGGACAAAATTTATACCTAGTTCTCCAATTTGGTAACCAACACAATATTTCATAAAATTTGATAGACCGCATATAAAACACACAAGAGGTATAAGAACAAATTCTCTAAGCACACATATGCATGTAAAGTATCATGAAATGCATTAAACTATTCCTTTCAAGATGTTTCATTGAATAGTAGATGATATTATGGTTCCACCTGTCATTAACAGTTGACATCTTGGTTCACTTAGTCAGAGGCTTAATGCAAAGAGAGGAAAAGGAAATTTTATGTTGCTATGGGAGATAATGTCTATGAAGCTCAGAATTAAGTTTACTGCAAACTATGTCTAGAGCAAATTATGACATCAGGTTTATGTGAGGGAGCATTACAATATTTCTTTTACAATTAGAGCTACATAATGAGGACAAATTGTGTCTGCATAAATTGCCAGCAGTTTAAACTTTGTTCCCACAACACAGACATATTACAACATATTAACTAAAAGCAAAACTTTACACTGCAATCTATAATGACTTTTGTTCAAGTAATAAGGTACTTTGAAAAGAGCAGTATGACAATACTAAACATCAAACATGGTATGAGTTCATCCTTTATGGTGTCCGCCCACGGTAGCTGAATGACCAGCGCGACAGAATGTCAATCCAAAGGGCCCGGGTTTGATTCCTGACTGGGTCGGAGATTTTCTCCACTCAGGGACTGGGTGTTGTGTTGTCCTAATCATCATCATTTCATCCCCATTGATGCGCAAGTTGCCGAAGTGGCGTCAAATCAAAAGACTTGCACCAAGTGAACGGTCTACCCGACGGGAGGCCCTCATCACACGACATTATTATTTATCCTTTATGGTCTAAAACAACACCCTTCAGGCTGGTGGCATCTGTTAGGGTTTTCTGTTGCTTCTAAAGCAATGTTTAAATGGCAGAGTTTTCAGCCACTGTAACACTGTCGTCAGTTTCCGACTTTCATACAATATGCGACCTACAATTAGCAAGCTTTTCATTACAGCTGACAAAACAATTATACATTACATTGTCTTTCCAGTGCAGCCAATAAGATCATTGTAATTATGATTCATTTTAATAGAATATACAAATTTAATGACGTTGATTTCACCCAGACTTCTGCCCACAGATTTGCACAGAAAACTGGTGGAGAGATTACTTACAAGGACTAATTAAGGCAAAAATAAAACCTAACTATATGTGGAGAGCACTTTGGCTGCTGTCGACATTACAATCGAAACAGCGGGAGAAAATGGCACTCGCATCTAGGAGATGCCAAGGAATTGGGTCTGCTGATTGGTTGAGGCTCATGACGTCATCAGGGAGATAGAACGTGTGTAGCAGTGCCGCCTGGTGACAAGAAGTGTAATGAGCTCTATTGACATTATTAGCAACGTCGCTAGCCTGTTGTTTAAAAAGCCGTTACATGTAGATCTGCACACAGCTGTCATTTTGGAACATCAAATAAGTCCAGATTATTCAATGGAGCTTAACTTGTGGGAATTAAATCTAAAAGCCTGGTTCGAATGCGAATAATCGCAAATGCGGTGACAGACTAACCCGATTGCAGCTGTGGCAAATGCTGAAAAGCGGACCAAATATATGTAAAAGTTACATACATATTCCTTGCATTTTCTGCAGTTTATGTATGATATTATTCATAATATGTATCAAAATATTTTTGAATGCTTATTCATTAACTATATTTTCCGATTTTACCTTGTTCTTTTAGGTTTTATTGGGAGAAGTGCGATAAATATGGCACCTTCAAATATAACGCAAACGTAAATATTAGGCAATGCCATATGTCCTTTTGTCACCACAACAATTATCCCGCACTCAAACTTTAGGAGTTCCACAACTAATGAAATTATCACCCTTCAACAAACCTAGGCCTCAGACAACATCATAGATAAGTCCATAGATTTCCAGGGGGAGGGGGGGGGGGTGTCCCAATATTGTGCACCTGGCAAAGTACGTGCTATGCTTCAATTTTGGTCATTGTTATGTAAACAAAGAACTATATGTCAGTGTCATGCACGAACTGCATCTTCCTATACGTTATCTAGTTTTTCAGAATCTGGGTTATGTTCATATGGCATTGTGATAAACAATACTCACATCTCCAACTCGTGAGACTGTTATAGATGTAGGTCACTGGTAATCACAGTTTATCAGTTAAAGTGAAATGTGTAACAAAACATTTGAAATAAATTACAGAGTTTGAGAGTGATGTCGTATGTTTTAATGTATTAGACATTCACTCATAGTTCTTTTCCGTATTCTGTATTACAAACAAAGGGCCTAGTCCGCTAGCTTCAATACGGCATGTGGTGATGGGTACCTTGTATGACATTTCTCTAAATTTTCTCAGTAGTGTTCCATGTAAAGAACATGTTTGGCCAAGGTTTTCACATTTGAGTTCATGAAGCATCTCCATAATACTTGCATGTTGATTGAGCCTACCAGTAAGAAATCTAGAAGCCCACATCTGAACTGCTTGGTTTCTTCCTTAAACTGACCTGGTGGGGATCCCAAAAATTCAAGTGGTACTCCAGAACGAATTGCATCAGTGTTCAATACAGATGGGTTTCTCTCTACTTGTGGTCTGAGCGACACTCCCCTCATTCCCAGTCTTCCCAAATGTATTCACCTTCCCAGAGAAAGGAACTACGAGTACAGAAAGCTAGAAACAGTTTTTTTACTCAATTGTTGTTTCCTCTAATAGTTCATACAAACCATTTTATAATTTTTAGAGAGCACCATCAGCTGTTCATATAACTGTAAAGTTAAATATCTGTTTAATATGAACGTTAATGTTATCCAGTAGATGCATTCTTGAGTCCAAACATTATGATTAATTATAAGAGAGGAGGCTAATGAGATACTCTTTTACTTTATATTTATTTTGGATAATTTACTTTAAATCATTCTCGATCACAATTTGAATTTATTTGTGGGCATTGGTTTCAACCACTTATGTGATCATCTTCAGACCCATTGGCAGTGGCTGTCTGTGCAGTAGAACTCCATATGGCAGTAAATCACTGTTTCAGAAGTAGTTACATTTATTTAATATCTGGGGTTTCCAGTTTTCTGTCTGATGCCTGCCAGCAACCTGTTAGGCTACAGGGTGTTAAATAAAGGAACAGTCATGGAGATCAGCACCATCCATCACAGATAAAATTCTGATTTTGAACCAGAATGTAAATTTCTGTTTTGAATCCCAGGCAGAAAAGAGTCTATGCAAGTATTATGGCATTTAATTTCACAAATAACCCTAAATTCACACTTATTATTAACACCAAATAAAATTAGGGGGTTAATATATTGACATGAGAGTGTAAAACTCAATGACAATGAGGGGGCTTATGTAAGATGTCAAACTATCACTTTTACACAGTAATCTTATTCACGTTGATAAAAAGTTCTCTCATAAGATTACACATCAAATCTGAATAGAATCCCATGCTTTTGATTACTGCCTCCATCACTATTGTCAGGGGCCAAGTCTGACTGTCATAAAATTAATGAGGTTCACACTTATGCCCAGTGGACACAATGCAGTTGGCTAAATTACATCATGGAGAAAGCATATGCTAAAGCAACACCCTAGGTCATATTTTTGCAAGCTGTCCAGCATAGCTTGCAGTGCCGTCACTCGTAATAGGTGGTGAACTATGTGAAGTTTTTCTCTGTAATTCTTCTTTCCGAAGTGCATGCTTACATGCATTGCTTAATTATACTAATTAATTTGAAATTGTGTGAAAATATTGTGTTATATTCATATATACTGCCTCATGTGCAATGTGTGGTCTGTTCTTGTATTATAAAATAGCAAATAAATAAACTGATAATTACATAGCCACTGTGTGCATTGTTGTGATCATACAGTCTAATTTCAGCTGCTTCCGTAATTACAGAGACCCAACAGCTAGAAATATGGGCCAGATCCTCATCTGCTTAAAGGCTATCTTGCATTTACTCACTAAACAGTTCTCGAAAACTACTGATTTTCATGCTTGAAGTGATGATCAACACAGAAATTGGCAGTAGTTTGTATAGGCTGTCCAACATAACTGTTACCATACTCACAAGGAATGTTATAAATCCCTGGTACACTGAGCCTGAGAGTATGTTTGTCAGGTCACAACCTTTCTTTAATTTTCGTTGGTGACAAAAAGACTCCTCTGATTCCTTGCCTGTTTACACTCTAACTTACCCATTGCACCACAGAATGGAAGCCATGCTGGTCTTTGTCCTCATGACTTGGCTGATGATTTCTTCAACAGATTTGACCTAATTTCATATACAGAATGTTTGTTTGGGGGGGGGGGGGGTGGATTGTGCAAGAGCAATGGGAAGGTGAGGAGGTATCGTAAAGGGTATAAGAAAAATAAATAGTGACTAAATGGTGGTGGCAAGGGGGCAGGGGGTGGTTTTGAGTCATAATAAATACAAAACCAGAAGAGATTATGTCACAGCATTATGACAAGACTATGGACTACATGTCATAAGGCATGATCCCAGTTTATACAGCAGTGTTCTAACTGAATTAATAGCAAACTTACTTCCAACTGGGAATTTGCGTAGCCAATACATATATTACATGCCTAATACTGCAAAGAATTCAAACATTATAAACAATATCATGCTTTGCTGAATATGCACACACACAATTCAATAATAATCATGAGGATAAAAAACAGTGTTTGTACCATATATATATATATATATATATATATATATATATATATATATATATATCTAAAAAGAAAGATGATGAGACTTACCAAACGAAAGCGCTGGCAGGTCGATAGACACACAAACAGACACAAATATACACACAAAATTCTAGCTTTCGCAACCAACGGTTGCTTCGTCAGGAAAGAGGGAAGGAGAGGGAAAGATGTGGGTTTTAAGGGAGAGGGTAAGGAGTCATTCCAATCCCGGGAGCGGAAAGACTTACCTTAGGGGGAAAAAAGGACAGGTATACACTCGCACACACACACATATCCATCCACACATCATAAAAAGAAAGATGATGAGACTTACCAAACAAAAGCGCTGGCAGGTCGATAGACACACAAACAAACACAAATATACACACAAAATTCAAGCTTTCGCAACAAACTGTTGCCTCATCAGGAAAGAGGGAAAGAGAGGGAAAGACGAAAGGATGTGGGTTTTAAGGGGGAGGGTAAGGAGTCATTCCAATCCCGGGAGCGGAAAGACTTACCTTAGGGGGAAAAAAGGACAGGTATACACTCGCACACACACACATATCCATCCACACATACAGACACAAGCAGACATATTTAAAGACAAAGAGTTCGGGCAGAGATGTCAGTCGAGGTGGAAGAGTAGAGGCAAAGAAGTTGTTGAGAGACAGGTGAGGTATGAGTGGCGGCAACTGGAAATTAGCGGAGATTGAGGCCTGGCGGATAACGAGAAGAGAGGATATACTGAAGGGCAAGTTCCCATCTCCGGAGTTCGGATAGGTTGGTGTTGGTGGGAAGTATCCAGATAACCTGGACGGTGTAACACTGTGCCAAGATGTGCTGGCTGTGCACCAAGGCATGTTTAGCCACAGGGTGATCCTCGTTACCAACAAACACTGTCTGCCTGTGTCCATTCATGCGAATGGACAGTTTGTTGCTGGTCATTCCCACATAGAATGCATCACAGTGTAGGCAGGTCAGTTGGTAAATCACGTGGGTGCTTTCACACGTGGCTCTGCCTTTGATCGTGTACACCTTCCGGGTTACAGGACTGGAGTAGGTGGTGGTGGGAGGGTGCATGGGACAGGTTTTGCACCGGGGGCGGTTACAAGGATAGGAGCCAGAGGGTAGGGAAGGTGGTTTGGGGATTTCATAGGGATGAACTAACAGGTTACGAAGGTTAGGTGGACGGCGGAAAGACACTCTTGGCGGAGTGGGGAGGATTTCATGAAGGATGGATCTCATTTCAGGGCAGGATTTGAGGAAGTCGTATCCCTGCTGGAGAGCCACATTCAGAGTCTGGTCCAGTCCCGGAAAGTATCCTGTCACAAGTGGGGCACTTTTGTGGTTCTTCTGTGGGGGATTCTGGGTTTGAGGGGATGAGGAAGTGGCTCTGGTTATTTGCTTCTGTACCAGGCCGGGAGGGTAGTTGCGGGATGCGAAAGCTGTTGTCAGGTTGTTGGTGTAATGTTTCAGGGATTCCGGACTGGAGCAGATTCGTTTGCCACGAAGACCTAGGCTGTAGGGAAGGGACCGTTTGATGTGGAATGGGTGGCAGCTGTCATAATGGAGGTACTGTTGCTTGTTGGTGGGTTTGATGTGGACGGACGTGTGAAGTTGGCCATTGGACAGGTGGAGGTCAACGTCAAGGAAAGTGGCATGGGATTTGGAGTAGGACCAGGTGAATCTGATGGAACCAAAGGAGTTGAGGTTGGAGAGGAAATTCTGGAGTTCTTCTTCACTGTGAGTCCAGATCATGAAGATGTCATCAATAAATCTGTACCAAACTTTGGGTTGGCAGACCTGGGTAACCAAGAAGGCTTCCTCTAAGCGACCCATGAATAGGTTGGCGTACGAGGGGGCCATCCTGGTACCCATGGCTGTTCCCTTTAATTGTTGGTATGTCTGGCCTTCAAAAGTGAAGAAGTTGTGGGTCAGGATGAAGCTGGCTAAGGTAATGAGGAAAGAGGTTTTAGGTAGGGTGGCAGGTGATCGGCGTGAAAGGAAATGCTCCATCGCAGCGAGGCCCTGGACGTGCGGAATATTTGTGTATAAGGAAGTGGCATCAATGGTTACAAGGATGGTTTCCGGGGGTAACAGATTGGGTAAGGATTCCAGGCGTTCAAGGAAGTGGTTGGTGTCTTTGATGAAGGATGGGAGACTGCATGTAATGGGTTGAAGGTGTTGATCTACGTAGGCAGAGATACGTTCTGTGGGGGCTTGGTAACCAGCTACAATGGGGCGGCCGGGATGATTGGGTTTGTGGATTTTAGGAAGAAGGTAGAAGGTTGGGGTGCGGGGTGTCGGTGGGGTCAGGAGGTTGATGGAGTCAGGTGAAAGGTTTTGCAGGGGGCCTAAGGTTCTGAGGATTCCTTGAAGCTCCGCCTGGACATCGGGAATGGGGTTACCTTGGCAAACTTTGTATGTGGTGTTGTCTGAAAGCTGACGCAGTCCCTCAGCCACATACTCCCGACGATCAAGTACCACGGTCGTGGAACCCTTGTCCGCCGGAAGAATGACGATGGATCGGTCAGCCTTCAGATCACGGATAGCCTGGGCTTCAGCAGTGGTGATGTTGGGTGTAGGATTAAGGTTTTTTAAGAAGGATTGAGATGCAAGGCTGGAAGTCAGAAATTCCTGGAAGGTTTGGAGAGGGTGATTTTGAGGAAGAGGAGGTGGGTCCCGCTGTGACGGAGGACGGAACTGTTCCAGGCAGGGTTCAATTTGGATGGTGTCTTGGGGAGTTGGATCATTAGGAGTAGGATTAGGATCATTTTTCTTCGTGGCAAAGTGATATTTCCAGCAGAGAGTACGGGTGTAGGACAGTAAATCTTTGACGAGGGCTGTTTGGTTGAATCTGGGAGTGGGGCTGAAGGTGAGGCCTTTGGATAGGACAGAGGTTTCGGATTGGGAGAGAGGTTTGGAGGAAAGGTTAACTACTGAATTAGGGTGTTGTGGTTCCAGATTGTGTTGAAAGGAATTTTGAGGTTTTGGAGGGAGTGGAGCTGGAAGTGGGAGATTGAGTAGATGGGAGAGACTGGGTTTGTGTGCAATGAGAGGTGGTTGAGGTTTGCTGGAAAGGTTGTGAAGGGTGAGTGAGTTGCCTTTCCGGAGGTGGGAAACCAGGAGATTGGATAGTTTTTTGAGGTGGAGGGTGGCATGCTGTTCTAATTTACGGTTGGCCTGTAGGAGGATGCTCTGAACAGCCGGTGTGGATGTGGGAGAGGAAAGATTAAGGACTTTTATTAAGGATAGGAGTTGACGGGTGTGTTCATGGGCTGAGTTGATGTGTAGGTGAAGGATTAGGTGGGTGAGGGCAATGGATTGTTCAGTTTGGAACTGGTATAGGGACTGATGGAAGGAAGGGTTGCAGCCAGAGATGGGAACTTTAAGTGTGAGGCCTTTGGGGGTAATGCCAAATGTCAGACAAGCCTGAGAAAATAGAATATGGGAGCGTAATCTGGCTAGGGCGAAGGCATGTCTGCGGAGGGAATGTAAATAAAACTTAATGGGGTCGTTGTGGGGGTGTTGTGCGGGTGACATGGTACTAGAAGGTCGAAAGTGTAACGTGAGGCTGAAATGAAAATGAATATAAAAATATGTGGGGAGAGATAAAGGTGAAGTAGAAAGCAAATGGAGATCTGGTGTGAAAAGAGGCGAAAAGGGGTTGGTTGGAGCTGGGTTATGTTGATCCTGTGGTGAAATAGTGTAGGTAGAAAACGATGTGCATAAAGGTTAGGTGGTTGTGTTGCCGCCAAAACACGTTAAAGGGTGGAGAAATTCGGGAAAATTTCGAAAAAACTACGTGAGGATGTATTAAAAGTAGTGGTATGGTGGTGGCAGATTATGGAAATGAGGCTAACAATTGTCTGGTGGAGAAATAATAACGTTAAAACCTGTGGGAAGCGGCTAAAAATGATCGGTGATGTGAAAAAACGGAAATCGAAATAAAGCAAAAGTTATTAAAACTAGCCGAAAAGGTTGTTTAATAGCTGAAAGGAACTGTTTGTGAGCTAGAAATAATAAAATAATAGAATAATAAAAGTCCTTAATCTTTCCTCTCCCACATCCACACCGGCTGTTCAGAGCATCCTCCTACAGGCCAACCGTAAATTAGAACAGCATGCCACCCTCCACCTCAAAAAACTATCCAATCTCCTGGTTTCCCACCTCCGGAAAGGCAACTCACTCACCCTTCACAACCTTTCCAGCAAACCTCAACCACCTCTCATTGCACACAAACCCAGTCTCTCCCATCTACTCAATCTCCCACTTCCAGCTCCACTCCCTCCAAAACCTCAAAATTCCTTTCAACACAATCTGGAACCACAACACCCTAATTCAGTAGTTAACCTTTCCTCCAAACCTCTCTCCCAATCCGAAACCTCTGTCCTATCCAAAGGCCTCACCTTCAGCCCCACTCCCAGATTCAACCAAACAGCCCTCGTCAAAGATTTACTGTCCTACACCCGTACTCTCTGCTGGAAATATCACTTTGCCACGAAGAAAAATGATCCTAATCCTACTCCTAATGATCCAACTCCCCAAGACACCATCCAAATTGAACCCTGCCTGGAACAGTTCCGTCCTCCGTCACAGCGGGACCCACCTCCTCTTCCTCAAAATCACCCTCTCCAAACCTTCCAGGAATTTCTGACTTCCAGCCTTGCATCTCAATCCTTCTTAAAAAACCTTAATCCTACACCCAACATCACCACTGCTGAAGCCCAGGCTATCCGTGATCTGAAGGCTGACCGATCCATCGTCATTCTTCCGGCGGACAAGGGTTCCACGACCGTGGTACTTGATCGTCGGGAGTATGTGGCTGAGGGACTGCGTCAGCTTTCAGACAACACCACATACAAAGTTTGCCAAGGTAACCCCATTCCCGATGTCCAGGCGGAGCTTCAAGGAATCCTCAGAACCTTAGGCCCCCTGCAAAACCTTTCACCTGACTCCATCAACCTCCTGACCCCACCGACACCCCACACCCCAACCTTCTACCTTCTTCCTAAAATCCACAAACCCAATCATCCCGGCCGCCCCATTGTAGCTGGTTACCAAGCCCCCACAGAACGTATCTCTGCCTACGTAGATCAACACCTTCAACCCATTACATGCAGTCTCCCATCCTTCATCAAAGACACCAACCACTTCCTTGAACGCCTGGAATCCTTACCCAATCTGTTACCCCCGGAAACCATCCTTGTAACCATTGATGCCACTTCCTTATACACAAATATTCCGCACGTCCAGGGCCTCGCTGCGATGGAGCATTTCCTTTCACGCCGATCACCTGCCACCCTACCTAAAACCTCTTTCCTCATTACCTTAGCCAGCTTCATCCTGACCCACAACTTCTTCACTTTTGAAGGCCAGACATACCAACAATTAAAGGGAACAGCCATGGGTACCAGGATGGCCCCCTCGTACGCCAACCTATTCATGGGTCGCTTAGAGGAAGCCTTCTTGGTTACCCAGGTCTGCCAACCCAAAGTTTGGTACAGATTTATTGATGACATCTTCATGATCTGGACTCACAGTGAAGAAGAACTCCAGAATTTCCTCTCCAACCTCAACTCCTTTGGTTCCATCAGATTCACCTGGTCCTACTCCAAATCCCATGCCACTTTCCTTGACGTTGACCTCCACCTGTCCAATGGCCAACTTCACACGTCCGTCCACATCAAACCCACCAACAAGCAACAGTACCTCCATTATGACAGCTGCCACCCATTCCACATCAAACGGTCCCTTCCCTACAGCCTAGGTCTTCGTGGCAAACGAATCTGCTCCAGTCCGGAATCCCTGAAACATTACACCAACAACCTGACAACAGCTTTCGCATCCCGCAACTACCCTCCCGGCCTGGTACAGAAGCAAATAACCAGAGCCACTTCCTCATCCCCTCAAACCCAGAATCCCCCACAGAAGAACCACAAAAGTGCCCCACTTGTGACAGGATACTTTCCGGGACTGGACCAGACTCTGAATGTGGCTCTCCAGCAGGGATACGACTTCCTCAAATCCTGCCCTGAAATGAGATCCATCCTTCATGAAATCCTCCCCACTCCGCCAAGAGTGTCTTTCCGCCGTCCACCTAACCTTCGTAACCTGTTAGTTCATCCCTATGAAATCCCCAAACCACCTTCCCTACCCTCTGGCTCCTATCCTTGTAACCGCCCCCGGTGCAAAACCTGTCCCATGCACCCTCCCACCACCACCTACTCCAGTCCTGTAACCCGGAAGGTGTACACGATCAAAGGCAGAGCCACGTGTGAAAGCACCCACGTGATTTACCAACTGACCTGCCTACACTGTGATGCATTCTATGTGGGAATGACCAGCAACAAACTGTCCATTCGCATGAATGGACACAGGCAGACAGTGTTTGTTGGTAACGAGGATCACCCTGTGGCTAAACATGCCTTGGTGCACAGCCAGCACATCTTGGCACAGTGTTACACCGTCCAGGTTATCTGGATACTTCCCACCAACACCAACCTATCCGAACTCCGGAGATGGGAACTTGCCCTTCAGTATATCCTCTCTTCTCGTTATCCGCCAGGCCTCAATCTCCGCTAATTTCCAGTTGCCGCCACTCATACCTCACCTGTCTCTCAACAACTTCTTTGCCTCTACTCTTCCACCTCGACTGACATCTCTGCCCGAACTCTTTGTCTTTAAATATGTCTGCTTGTGTCTGTATGTGTGGATGGATATGTGTGTGTGTACGAGTGTATACCTGTCCTTTTTTCCCCCTAAGGTAAGTCTTTCCGCTCCCGGGATTGGAATGACTCCTTACCCTCCCCCTTAAAACCCACATCCTTTCGTCTTTCCCTCTCCTTCCCTCTTTCCTGATGAGGCAACAGTTTGTTGCGAAAGCTTGAATTTTGTGTGTATATTTGTGTTTGTTTGTGTGTCTATCGACCTGCCAGCGCTTTTGTTTGGTAAGTCTCATCATCTTTCTTTTTAGATATATTTTTTCCACGTGGAATGTTTCCCTCTGTAATATTCATATCATTAATTTGAACCCAACAATGACGTTTGTTATTGTCACTGTTACAATTCGAAGTCTTTTCTGTCGTCTTATTTCCTCCTTCTGTTTTTGCCAGTAGTTTCCCTTTGTATTCGCCTTCTGCTTTTTACCGTAATCCACTATACAATTTTATCCCGCCGATATATACTCAACAATACGTAATAATACGTAACCCACTTCCAAACCATAACCAAAAAAATTTTTTCTTCCGCTACTGCTATAAAATCCACCGTTTCTAGCTCACAAACAGTTCCTTTCAGCTATTAAACAACCTTTTCGGCTAGTTTTAATAACTTTTGCTTTATTTCGATTTCCGTTTTTTCACATCACCGATCATTTTTAGCCGCTTCCCACAGGTTTTAACGTTATTATTTCTCCACCAGACAATTGTTAGCCTCATTTCCATAATCTGCCACCACCATACCACTACTTTTAATACATCCTCACGTAGTTTTTTCGAAATTTTCCCGAATTTCTCCACCCTTTAACGTGTTTTGGCGGCAACACAACCACCTAACCTTTATGCACATCGTTTTCTACCTACACTATTTCACCACAGGATCAACATAACCCAGCTCCAACCAACCCCTTTTCGCCTCTTTTCACACCAGATCTCCATTTGCTTTCTACTTCACCTTTATCTCTCCCCACATATTTTTATATTCATTTTCATTTCAGCCTCACGTTACACTTTCGACCTTCTAGTACCATGTCACCCGCACAACACCCCCACAACGACCCCATTAAGTTTTATTTACATTCCCTCCGCAGACATGCCTTCGCCCTAGCCAGATTACGCTCCCATATTCTATTTTCTCAGGCTTGTCTGACATTTGGCATTACCCCCAAAGGCCTCACACTTAAAGTTCCCATCTCTGGCTGCAACCCTTCCTTCCATCAGTCCCTATACCAGTTCCAAACTGAACAATCCATTGCCCTCACCCACCTAATCCTTCACCTACACATCAACTCAGCCCATGAACACACCCGTCAACTCCTATCCTTAATAAAAGTCCTTAATCTTTCCTCTCCCACATCCACACCGGCTGTTCAGAGCATCCTCCTACAGGCCAACCGTAAATTAGAACAGCATGCCACCCTCCACCTCAAAAAACTATCCAATCTCCTGGTTTCCCACCTCCGGAAAGGCAACTCACTCACCCTTCACAACCTTTCCAGCAAACCTCAACCACCTCTCATTGCACACAAACCCAGTCTCTCCCATCTACTCAATCTCCCACTTCCAGCTCCACTCCCTCCAAAACCTCAAAATTCCTTTCAACACAATCTGGAACCACAACACCCTAATTCAGTAGTTAACCTTTCCTCCAAACCTCTCTCCCAATCCGAAACCTCTGTCCTATCCAAAGGCCTCACCTTCAGCCCCACTCCCAGATTCAACCAAACAGCCCTCGTCAAAGATTTACTGTCCTACACCCGTACTCTCTGCTGGAAATATCACTTTGCCACGAAGAAAAATGATCCTAATCCTACTCCTAATGATCCAACTCCCCAAGACACCATCCAAATTGAACCCTGCCTGGAACAGTTCCGTCCTCCGTCACAGCGGGACCCACCTCCTCTTCCTCAAAATCACCCTCTCCAAACCTTCCAGGAATTTCTGACTTCCAGCCTTGCATCTCAATCCTTCTTAAAAAACCTTAATCCTACACCCAACATCACCACTGCTGAAGCCCAGGCTATCCGTGATCTGAAGGCTGACCGATCCATCGTCATTCTTCCGGCGGACAAGGGTTCCACGACCGTGGTACTTGATCGTCGGGAGTATGTGGCTGAGGGACTGCGTCAGCTTTCAGACAACACCACATACAAAGTTTGCCAAGGTAACCCCATTCCCGATGTCCAGGCGGAGCTTCAAGGAATCCTCAGAACCTTAGGCCCCCTGCAAAACCTTTCACCTGACTCCATCAACCTCCTGACCCCACCGACACCCCGCACCCCAACCTTCTACCTTCTTCCTAAAATCCACAAACCCAATCATCCCGGCCGCCCCATTGTAACTGGTTACCAAGCCCCCACAGAACGTATCTCTGCCTACGTAGATCAACACCTTCAACCCATTACATGCAGTCTCCCATCCTTCATCAAAGACACCAACCACTTCCTTGAACGCCTGGAATCCTTACCCAATCTGTTACCCCCGGAAACCATCCTTGTAACCATTGATGCCACTTCCTTATACACAAATATTCCGCACGTCCAGGGCCTCACTGCGATGGAGCATTTCCTTTCACGCCGATCACCTGCCACCCTACCTAAAACCTCTTTCCTCATTACCTTAGCCAGCTTCATCCTGACCCACAACTTCTTCACTTTTGAAGGCCAGACATACCAACAATTAAAGGGAACAGCCATGGGTACCAGGATGGCCCCCTCGTACGCCAACCTATTCATGGGTCGCTTAGAGGAAGCCTTCTTGGTTACCCAGGTCTGCCAACCCAAAGTTTGGTACAGATTTATTGATGACATCTTCATGATCTGGACTCACAGTGAAGAAGAACTCCAGAATTTCCTCTCCAACCTCAACTCCTTTGGTTCCATCAGATTCACCTGGTCCTACTCCAAATCCCATGCCACTTTCCTTGACGTTGACCTCCACCTGTCCAATGGCCAACTTCACACGTCCGTCCACATCAAACCCACCAACAAGCAACAGTACCTCCATTATGACAGCTGCCACCCATTCCACATCAAACGGTCCCTTCCCTACAGCCTAGGTCTTCGTGGCAAACGAATCTGCTCCAGTCCGGAATCCCTGAAACATTACACCAACAACCTGACAACAGCTTTCGCATCCCGCAACTACCCTCCCGGCCTGGTACAGAAGCAAATAACCAGAGCCACTTCCTCATCCCCTCAAACCCAGAATCCCCCACAGAAGAACCACAAAAGTGCCCCACTTGTGACAGGATACTTTCCGGGACTGGACCAGACTCTGAATGTGGCTCTCCAGCAGGGATACGACTTCCTCAAATCCTGCCCTGAAATGAGATCCATCCTTCATGAAATCCTCCCCACTCCGCCAAGAGTGTCTTTCCGCCGTCCACCTAACCTTCGTAACCTGTTAGTTCATCCCTATGAAATCCCCAAACCACCTTCCCTACCCTCTGGCTCCTATCCTTGTAACCGCCCCCGGTGCAAAACCTGTCCCATGCACCCTCCCACCACCACCTACTCCAGTCCTGTAACCCGGAAGGTGTACACGATCAAAGGCAGAGCCACGTGTGAAAGCACCCACGTGATTTACCAACTGACCTGCCTACACTGTGATGCATTCTATGTGGGAATGACCAGCAACAAACTGTCCATTCGCATGAATGGACACAGGCAGACAGTGTTTGTTGGTAACGAGGATCACCCTGTGGCTAAACATGCCTTGGTGCACAGCCAGCACATCTTGGCACAGTGTTACACCGTCCAGGTTATCTGGATACTTCCCACCAACACCAACCTATCCGAACTCCGGAGATGGGAACTTGCCCTTCAGTATATCCTCTCTTCTCGTTATCCGCCAGGCCTCAATCTCCGCTAATTTCCAGTTGCCGCCACTCATACCTCACCTGTCTCTCAACAACTTCTTTGCCTCTACTCTTCCACCTCGACTGACATCTCTGCCCGAACTCTTTGTCTTTAAATATGTCTGCTTGTGTCTGTATGTGTGGATGGATATGTGTGTGTGTACGAGTGTATACCTGTCCTTTTTTCCCCCTAAGGTAAGTCTTTCCGCTCCCGGGATTGGAATGACTCCTTACCCTCCCCCTTAAAACCCACATCCTTTCGTCTTTCCCTCTCCTTCCCTCTTTCCTGATGAGGCAACAGTTTGTTGCGAAAGCTTGAATTTTGTGTGTATATTTGTGTTTGTTTGTGTGTCTATCGACCTGCCAGCGCTTTTGTTTGGTAAGTCTCATCATCTTTCTTTTTAGATATATTTTTTCCACGTGGAATGTTTCCCTCTGTAATATTCATATCATTAATTTGAACCCAACAATGACGTTTGTTATTGTCACTGTTACAATTCGAAGTCTTTTCTGTCGTCTTATTTCCTCCTTCTGTTTTTGCCAGTAGTTTCCCTTTGTATTCGCCTTCTGCTTTTTACCGTAATCCACTATACAATTTTATCCCGCCGATATATACTCAACAATACGTAATAATACGTAACCCACTTCCAAACCATAACCAAAAAAATTTTTTCTTCCGCTACTGCTATAAAATCCACCGTTTCTAGCTCACAAACAGTTCCTTTCAGCTATTAAACAACCTTTTCGGCTAGTTTTAATAACTTTTGCTTTATTTCGATTTCCGTTTTTTCACATCACCGATCATTTTTAGCCGCTTCCCACAGGTTTTAACGTTATTATTTCTCCACCAGACAATTGTTAGCCTCATTTCCATAATCTGCCACCACCATACCACTACTTTTAATACATCCTCACGTAGTTTTTTCGAAATTTTCCCGAATTTCTCCACCCTTTAACGTGTTTTGGCGGCAACACAACCACCTAACCTTTATGCACATCGTTTTCTACCTACACTATTTCACCACAGGATCAACATAACCCAGCTCCAACCAACCCCTTTTCGCCTCTTTTCACACCAGATCTCCATTTGCTTTCTACTTCACCTTTATCTCTCCCCACATATTTTTATATTCATTTTCATTTCAGCCTCACGTTACACTTTCGACCTTCTAGTACCATGTCACCCGCACAACACCCCCACAACGACCCCATTAAGTTTTATTTACATTCCCTCCGCAGACATGCCTTCGCCCTAGCCAGATTACGCTCCCATATTCTATTTTCTCAGGCTTGTCTGACATTTGGCATTACCCCCAAAGGCCTCACACTTAAAGTTCCCATCTCTGGCTGCAACCCTTCCTTCCATCAGTCCCTATACCAGTTCCAAACTGAACAATCCATTGCCCTCACCCACCTAATCCTTCACCTACACATCAACTCAGCCCATGAACACACCCGTCAACTCCTATCCTTAATAAAAGTCCTTAATCTTTCCTCTCCCACATCCACACCGGCTGTTCAGAGCATCCTCCTACAGGCCAACCGTAAATTAGAACAGCATGCCACCCTCCACCTCAAAAAACTATCCAATCTCCTGGTTTCCCACCTCCGGAAAGGCAACTCACTCACCCTTCACAACCTTTCCAGCAAACCTCAACCACCTCTCATTGCACACAAACCCAGTCTCTCCCATCTACTCAATCTCCCACTTCCAGCTCCACTCCCTCCAAAACCTCAAAATTCCTTTCAACACAATCTGGAACCACAACACCCTAATTCAGTAGTTAACCTTTCCTCCAAACCTCTCTCCCAATCCGAAACCTCTGTCCTATCCAAAGGCCTCACCTTCAGCCCCACTCCCAGATTCAACCAAACAGCCCTCGTCAAAGATTTACTGTCCTACACCCGTACTCTCTGCTGGAAATATCACTTTGCCACGAAGAAAAATGATCCTAATCCTACTCCTAATGATCCAACTCCCCAAGACACCATCCAAATTGAACCCTGCCTGGAACAGTTCCGTCCTCCGTCACAGCGGGACCCACCTCCTCTTCCTCAAAATCACCCTCTCCAAACCTTCCAGGAATTTCTGACTTCCAGCCTTGCATCTCAATCCTTCTTAAAAAACCTTAATCCTACACCCAACATCACCACTGCTGAAGCCCAGGCTATCCGTGATCTGAAGGCTGACCGATCCATCGTCATTCTTCCGGCGGACAAGGGTTCCACGACCGTGGTACTTGATCGTCGGGAGTATGTGGCTGAGGGACTGCGTCAGCTTTCAGACAACACCACATACAAAGTTTGCCAAGGTAACCCCATTCCCGATGTCCAGGCGGAGCTTCAAGGAATCCTCAGAACCTTAGGCCCCCTGCAAAACCTTTCACCTGACTCCATCAACCTCCTGACCCCACCGACACCCCGCACCCCAACCTTCTACCTTCTTCCTAAAATCCACAAACCCAATCATCCCGGCCGCCCCATTGTAACTGGTTACCAAGCCCCCACAGAACGTATCTCTGCCTACGTAGATCAACACCTTCAACCCATTACATGCAGTCTCCCATCCTTCATCAAAGACACCAACCACTTCCTTGAACGCCTGGAATCCTTACCCAATCTGTTACCCCCGGAAACCATCCTTGTAACCATTGATGCCACTTCCTTATACACAAATATTCCGCACGTCCAGGGCCTCACTGCGATGGAGCATTTCCTTTCACGCCGATCACCTGCCACCCTACCTAAAACCTCTTTCCTCATTACCTTAGCCAGCTTCATCCTGACCCACAACTTCTTCACTTTTGAAGGCCAGACATACCAACAATTAAAGGGAACAGCCATGGGTACCAGGATGGCCCCCTCGTACGCCAACCTATTCATGGGTCGCTTAGAGGAAGCCTTCTTGGTTACCCAGGTCTGCCAACCCAAAGTTTGGTACAGATTTATTGATGACATCTTCATGATCTGGACTCACAGTGAAGAAGAACTCCAGAATTTCCTCTCCAACCTCAACTCCTTTGGTTCCATCAGATTCACCTGGTCCTACTCCAAATCCCATGCCACTTTCCTTGACGTTGACCTCCACCTGTCCAATGGCCAACTTCACACGTCCGTCCACATCAAACCCACCAACAAGCAACAGTACCTCCATTATGACAGCTGCCACCCATTCCACATCAAACGGTCCCTTCCCTACAGCCTAGGTCTTCGTGGCAAACGAATCTGCTCCAGTCCGGAATCCCTGAAACATTACACCAACAACCTGACAACAGCTTTCGCATCCCGCAACTACCCTCCCGGCCTGGTACAGAAGCAAATAACCAGAGCCACTTCCTCATCCCCTCAAACCCAGAATCCCCCACAGAAGAACCACAAAAGTGCCCCACTTGTGACAGGATACTTTCCGGGATTGGACCAGACTCTGAATGTGGCTCTCCAGCAGGGATACGACTTCCTCAAATCCTGCCCTGAAATGAGATCCATCCTTCATGAAATCCTCCCCACTCCGCCAAGAGTGTCTTTCCGCCGTCCACCTAACCTTCGTAACCTGTTAGTTCATCCCTATGAAATCCCCAAACCACCTTCCCTACCCTCTGGCTCCTATCCTTGTAACCGCCCCCGGTGCAAAACCTGTCCCATGCACCCTCCCACCACCACCTACTCCAGTCCTGTAACCCGGAAGGTGTACACGATCAAAGGCAGAGCCACGTGTGAAAGCACCCACGTGATTTACCAACTGACCTGCCTACACTGTGATGCATTCTATGTGGGATTGACCAGCAACAAACTGTCCATTCGCATGAATGGACACAGGCAGACAGTGTTTGTTGGTAACGAGGATCACCCTGTGGCTAAACATGCCTTGGTGCACAGCCAGCACATCTTGGCACAGTGTTACACCGTCCAGGTTATCTGGATACTTCCCACCAACACCAACCTATCCGAACTCCGGAGATGGGAACTTGCCCTTCAGTATATCCTCTCTTCTCGTTATCCGCCAGGCCTCAATCTCCGCTAATTTCCAGTTGCCGCCACTCATACCTCACCTGTCTCTCAACAACTTCTTTGCCTCTACTCTTCCACCTCGACTGACATCTCTGCCCGAACTCTTTGTCTTTAAATATGTCTGCTTGTGTCTGTATGTGTGGATGGATATGTGTGTGTGTGCGAGTGTATACCTGTCCTTTTTTCCCCCTAAGGTAAGTCTTTCCGCTCCCGGGATTGGAATGACTCCTTACCCTCCCCCTTAAAACCCACATCCTTTCGTCTTTCCCTCTCCTTCCCTCTTTCCTGATGAGGCAACAGTTTGTTGCGAAAGCATGAATTTTGTGTGTATATTTGTGTTTGTTTGTGTGTCTATCGACCTGCCAGCGCTTTTGTTTGGTAAGTCTCATCATCTTTCTTTTTAGATATATTTTTTCCACGTGGAATGTTTCCCTCTGTAATATTCATATCATTAATTTGAACCCAACAATGACGTTTGTTATTGTCACTGTTACATTTCGAAGTCTTTTCTGTCGTCTTATTTCCTCCTTCTGTTTTTGCCAGTAGTTTCCCTTTGTATTCGCCTTCTGCTTTTTACCGTAATCCACTATACAATTTTCGATTTCCGTTTTTTCACATCACCGATCATTTTTAGCCGCTTCCCACAGGTTTTAACGTTATTATTTCTCCACCAGACAATTGTTAGCCTCATTTCCATAATCTGCCACCACCATACCACTACTTTTAATACATCCTCACGTAGTTTTTTCGAAATTTTCCCGAATTTCTCCACCCTTTAACGTGTTTTGGCGGCAACACAACCACCTAACCTTTATGCACATCGTTTTCTACCTACACTATTTCACCACAGGATCAACATAACCCAGCTCCAACCAACCCCTTTTCGCCTCTTTTCACACCAGATCTCCATTTGCTTTCTACTTCACCTTTATCTCTCCCCACATATTTTTATATTCATTTTCATTTCAGCCTCACGTTACACTTTCGACCTTCTAGTACCATGTCACCCGCACAACACCCCCACAACGACCCCATTAAGTTTTATTTACATTCCCTCCGCAGACATGCCTTCGCCCTAGCCAGATTACGCTCCCATATTCTATTTTCTCAGGCTTGTCTGACATTTGGCATTACCCCCAAAGGCCTCACACTTAAAGTTCCCATCTCTGGCTGCAACCCTTCCTTCCATCAGTCCCTATACCAGTTCCAAACTGAACAATCCATTGCCCTCACCCACCTAATCCTTCACCTACACATCAACTCAGCCCATGAACACACCCGTCAACTCCTATCCTTAATAAAAGTCCTTAATCTTTCCTCTCCCACATCCACACCGGCTGTTCAGAGCATCCTCCTACAGGCCAACCGTAAATTAGAACAGCATGCCACCCTCCACCTCAAAAAACTATCCAATCTCCTGGTTTCCCACCTCCGGAAAGGCAACTCACTCACCCTTCACAACCTTTCCAGCAAACCTCAACCACCTCTCATTGCACACAAACCCAGTCTCTCCCATCTACTCAATCTCCCACTTCCAGCTCCACTCCCTCCAAAACCTCAAAATTCCTTTCAACACAATCTGGAACCACAACACCCTAATTCAGTAGTTAACCTTTCCTCCAAACCTCTCTCCCAATCCGAAACCTCTGTCCTATCCAAAGGCCTCACCTTCAGCCCCACTCCCAGATTCAACCAAACAGCCCTCGTCAAAGATTTACTGTCCTACACCCGTACTCTCTGCTGGAAATATCACTTTGCCACGAAGAAAAATGATCCTAATCCTACTCCTAATGATCCAACTCCCCAAGACACCATCCAAATTGAACCCTGCCTGGAACAGTTCCGTCCTCCGTCACAGCGGGACCCACCTCCTCTTCCTCAAAATCACCCTCTCCAAACCTTCCAGGAATTTCTGACTTCCAGCCTTGCATCTCAATCCTTCTTAAAAAACCTTAATCCTACACCCAACATCACCACTGCTGAAGCCCAGGCTATCCGTGATCTGAAGGCTGACCGATCCATCGTCATTCTTCCGGCGGACAAGGGTTCCACGACCGTGGTACTTGATCGTCGGGAGTATGTGGCTGAGGGACTGCGTCAGCTTTCAGACAACACCACATACAAAGTTTGCCAAGGTAACCCCATTCCCGATGTCCAGGCGGAGCTTCAAGGAATCCTCAGAACCTTAGGCCCCCTGCAAAACCTTTCACCTGACTCCATCAACCTCCTGACCCCACCGACACCCCACACCCCAACCTTCTACCTTCTTCCTAAAATCCACAAACCCAATCATCCCGGCCGCCCCATTGTAGCTGGTTACCAAGCCCCCACAGAACGTATCTCTGCCTACGTAGATCAACACCTTCAACCCATTACATGCAGTCTCCCATCCTTCATCAAAGACACCAACCACTTCCTTGAACGCCTGGAATCCTTACCCAATCTGTTACCCCCGGAAACCATCCTTGTAACCATTGATGCCACTTCCTTATACACAAATATTCCGCACGTCCAGGGCCTCGCTGCGATGGAGCATTTCCTTTCACGCCGATCACCTGCCACCCTACCTAAAACCTCTTTCCTCATTACCTTAGCCAGCTTCATCCTGACCCACAACTTCTTCACTTTTGAAGGCCAGACATACCAACAATTAAAGGGAACAGCCATGGGTACCAGGATGGCCCCCTCGTACGCCAACCTATTCATGGGTCGCTTAGAGGAAGCCTTCTTGGTTACCCAGGTCTGCCAACCCAAAGTTTGGTACAGATTTATTGATGACATCTTCATGATCTGGACTCACAGTGAAGAAGAACTCCAGAATTTCCTCTCCAACCTCAACTCCTTTGGTTCCATCAGATTCACCTGGTCCTACTCCAAATCCCATGCCACTTTCCTTGACGTTGACCTCCACCTGTCCAATAGCCAACTTCACACGTCCGTCCACATCAAACCCACCAACAAGCAACAGTACCTCCATTATGACAGCTGCCACCCATTCCACATCAAACGGTCCCTTCCCTACAGCCTAGGTCTTCGTGGCAAACGAATCTGCTCCAGTCCGGAATCCCTGAAACATTACACCAACAACCTGACAACAGCTTTCGCATCCCGCAACTACCCTCCCGGCCTGGTACAGAAGCAAATAACCAGAGCCACTTCCTCATCCCCTCAAACCCAGAATCCCCCACAGAAGAACCACAAAAGTGCCCCACTTGTGACAGGATACTTTCCGGGACTGGACCAGACTCTGAATGTGGCTCTCCAGCAGGGATACGACTTCCTCAAATCCTGCCCTGAAATGAGATCCATCCTTCATGAAATCCTCCCCACTCCGCCAAGAGTGTCTTTCCGCCGTCCACCTAACCTTCGTAACCTGTTAGTTCATCCCTATGAAATCCCCAAACCACCTTCCCTACCCTCTGGCTCCTATCCTTGTAACCGCCCCCGGTGCAAAACCTGTCCCATGCACCCTCCCACCACCACCTACTCCAGTCCTGTAACCCGGAAGGTGTACACGATCAAAGGCAGAGCCACGTGTGAAAGCACCCACGTGATTTACCAACTGACCTGCCTACACTGTGATGCATTCTATGTGGGAATGACCAGCAACAAACTGTCCATTCGCATGAATGGACACAGGCAGACAGTGTTTGTTGGTAACGAGGATCACCCTGTGGCTAAACATGCCTTGGTGCACAGCCAGCACATCTTGGCACAGTGTTACACCGTCCAGGTTATCTGGATACTTCCCACCAACACCAACCTATCCGAACTCCGGAGATGGGAACTTGCCCTTCAGTATATCCTCTCTTCTCGTTATCCGCCAGGCCTCAATCTCCGCTAATTTCCAGTTGCCGCCACTCATACCTCACCTGTCTCTCAACAACTTCTTTGCCTCTACTCTTCCACCTCGACTGACATCTCTGCCCGAACTCTTTGTCTTTAAATATGTCTGCTTGTGTCTGTATGTGTGGATGGATATGTGTGTGTGTGCGAGTGTATACCTGTCCTTTTTTCCCCCTAAGGTAAGTCTTTCCGCTCCCGGGATTGGAATGACTCCTTACCCTCCCCCTTAAAACCCACATCCTTTCGTCTTTCCCTCTCCTTCCCTCTTTCCTGATGAGGCAACAGTTTGTTGCGAAAGCTTGAATTTTGTGTGTATATTTGTGTTTGTTTGTGTGTCTATCGACCTGCCAGCGCTTTTGTTTGGTAAGTCTCATCATCTTTCTTTTTAGATATATTTTTTCCACGTGGAATGTTTCCCTCTGTAATATATATATATATATATATATATATATATATATATATATATATATATATATATATATATATATATATATATACACACACACATCAAAACAAGTGTAGAAGGAAAAATGCCTTCAGCTGATTCCAAAATCACAGGGCAGACTAGTATCACAAAGACCATCATACTACACCTAATGACTGCCAATACCAATCATTATAAGATGATATCCAAATTTACCTATTAGTGCCTTCTGCTCTTATTTTGTACACCTCCATGCCCCAACCCTCCTTCCACCGACCCTTTAAACCGTGTTCTGCTTACATCTTTCCTTGATCATGAATGCTCACTTTACCTTGTGCAATACATCCCATAATATCCGCCCCCCCCCCTCCGGTCCAATGATCTGCCTCAGCATTGACCCTTTGCCTCAAGTGATGCAAATGTATTACTGACCGCCACTCATCCTATGGCCAGGGCAGACCCACCACATCAGATACACTAGAAGGTGCCTCAACAGCAGAGCCTATGGTGAAACAAATGATACCTGAGCTGTTCCAAGCAATGCACTAGTTTCTCTGCCACCATTACACTTGAATGCAGCAGCCTGAAGACAGCTGACTGTAGTTAAAAGCACATTCAGCCGATCATGAACTGCAGCCAGCTCTTCTTGTGTCCAACACACACCCTATCCATCCTATCATTTCTAACTTAAGAATTAAACTATGAAAACAAACAAACAAAAAGCTGAATATGTGACTTACTACTGTTTGACAGAGGCTGATGGCTTCTCCACGCTCAGATAACATTATATTGAATATATTGTGTGTTCTTACCTAAGTGCTGGAATAATTTAATAACCTGTTTATAAACTTTAAAGAAATTTCACCTTCAACTTATTATGTGTATGCGCAATATCTAGGAGACTTACAGTAAGTCTCTATTTCCTATTTTAAGTTTATTAATACCAGATTGCTGGTTCTCATTTACATAAGCTGAGATTAATTTGGAAGCCTCTCACCACATCCCCCTTGTCCCTTCCCTTCCCTCTGTCTCTTGCCCATACCACCTGTATTAATACTGTACTTTTGTTCCAATGTGATCTTTGCACTCTCAAGTGTGGTTATTAGTTTTCCTAAAGTAATAAAAAATCATTTAGCATGATGTACTGTTTTTATGGTTTTTCAGTTGATTTTTGTTAATTATCTGTCAAAATATGACAAATGAACTCAGCATTTCTACAACCAAGTCAATTAGTGGTAAGTTATAACAGCTAATTATGTGATGGCAGAATGCTGTGAGTTGAGAGCTCCAAAGTTATGATAGATAACACTTGGCATGATACTCTGAAGTAAAGTTTTTTTCTCTGGTATGTTAACTTATTTGCCTATGAATGTAAGTACGCTTAATGTCATACATATTTTGTGATGTTTCTGAACAGATATTCTGGTGATGGGAAATGTCTGAAATGCATTACTAATTAGTCGTCAAAAGTGACTAAAACATATACTGTTGTTTGCTTAACATTTTCTGGTGATTTACCCATAATTATTTAATCCTTGCACACTATTTCCTTTTGCATTTATTTAAAAAAATAAAAGTAACTTCCTATACAGATATAATTGTACATTGTACATGGAAATTCAATCTTTATTTTTTATTACATGGTCGTGCTAGTGTTTAGGCCTGTATTTATTTTTAATTGAATTATTATATTTTTTTCTGTTTTCAGTGAGTTCACTTAAATTATGAATAATTTAGAAGTACCTAAAACATGAATCATATAACCTTCTGAAATACTAAGAAGCACTTCCAGAATTTCTGTAGAATGGGTTAACACCATTATTTCAATCACTTTACAGAAAACTATTGAAACAATCATTTTAACTCTTTCACTTTACAATTTATTACTGTATTTTGTGGGATGAATTTGTATAAGATACATTACTTCTTGGAAGCTGCTGGCAACCAAAACATTTTTATTGAAAATATATGTACAATATTATGCAAGTGTTTATTTAGGCAAATAGTAATATTATTTAAATAAACTAAAAGTTAGTTGTTTCTGTACACTGCAAGATTTTGAAATATATTCCAATTAATTCACAAAATTTACTTCCTTTATCCAATTTTCAAGTGCATCTTTACTTCAATTATACTTACTGTTTACTTTCACTTGCCTCTTTTTTTCCATTACCTCAGTTAACTACTTTCATTTCTTTCTTTTACAAATGTCTGCCAAGTCATCAGGTGTAGCTTATCTAACCCATGACCAGTGTGGTGGGTTTAATACGGATGCCAGGGAATTTTGTTTATGTTTAGACTGAATGCTTGTAAAATTGTAGTGCTGTAGGTCTGCATACTTTGCACTCTGAACTGTAAAACCAAGTGGTTGTGTTTAGAGCAGGTAAGCTTGGGGCCAGACTGACCCCACCACACTGCTTGTGGGAATTCTCTAACGAACTGTTTCCTGTTCCTATAGATTGAAACGATGTTATATTCTCGTAAAGAAATGAAAATAAGTGATCAACTTGATGAATAGCTACAGTCTATCCTTGACTAAGTACAGCTACACACACTGATTAACCAGAACATTTTGACCACCTACCTAATAGCCGGTATGTCTATCTTCAGCACAGATAACAGTGACGATGCATTTTTGCACGGAATCAACAAAGCCTCGATAGGTCGCTGGAGGGAGTTGGCTCCACATCTGTGCACACAAGTCACCTACTTCTTGTAAATACTGGGGAGTGAGCTCTGATGCTACATTCAAGATCAATCACATGCCAGTCTGTGTGATGGGCAAAATCAAGTTTGTCTGTATGATCACCCTGTGTGAACGAGTTCTTAAATGCAAAATTTAGGACTTCTGCCTTCCTTTTGCCCTCTTCTACAGAAAGTAACCACCTACAATGCCGAGTCGGGCTTTTATCCGGATTATATAGCAGCCATGACAGTAATTCAGCGTTAGGTGAAGAAGAAGAAAATGAAAACGAGGTAGAAAATGAAGAGGTCATATTTTTATCTAGCACTTACCAGGCATTGGTCCTGCATAGGTCTCCAAAATTCTTGTTCTGAATGCAGCATCTGGTCATTCCATGTAATGGATAATATTTTTGGAGAAATTCTTAGGGCAATGAATGATTTTTTTCTTCTTTTTGTGAATCCATCAGAGGTGGGATATAGGACTGCAGCTGGCTTCAAATTCTTGTGAAAAACCTTGTACCAAACAGCTGTTTTTCCTTTTTATAAATCCTTTACGATATGCAAGTAGTTTCGGCATCCCATTAATCTTATGGATATACATAAACCACCAGATAAATATATCACATAGTTGGTCTCCATTATGCAGGTGCCACCAGTTTTTTTACTAGATTCCACGGACTTCTTCAGACTAACGTGGACACCTCAGTCATAAGACAACTAGTTATATTTCCACAATTATATGCATAGTATCCATTCTTTCATACATCTGAAAGAACAGTCACCATGCATACAATTGTATCTATACATAGCCTAGCTTGGCTTTGGGGAACTTTCTTCAGTTCAGATGCACTCATACACTCAGAGCCATTTGCAGGAATATTTCATGGATACGGCGAGTGAAATGGACTGCTGTAGTGAGGGTACTACTGCAGTAGTAGTGACATATGGAATTTTGGGTCAGATGGGAGACTTGCTGAGGTAATCCACATAGTCATGATAGGCACTGTGTCTGGGTAGTGAAGTAGTCAGTGCAACTGCCTTGAAAGCAGGAGACATGGGTTCAAATCCCGATCCAGTAAAAATTTTCTTGTGTCACCATTGATATAGGTCAGCACAGCAAGAAAGCATTTAATAAAGTTATCATAATACTTTTATGTCAGAGGCATCCACATGGAACTGAAGGAGACATTCACAGAATCTAATAAACTGCTGGGACTGCACAATGCAGACCAACTATGTAGACATGTTTATCTGGTGGTTTGCATACAGCCTTAAGATGGCTGCCATTGGGTCACCAAAACTACATGCATGTAATAATGGATTGATCGTAGAAAAACAGCTGTATGATACAAGGTTTTTCACAAGAACCAATGAAAAAATTCTGAATAATCAGGCTATTTCTCCAACAGAAAATACCTGATTGGTGATATATGTCATGCAATTTAAGGCATCTTGAGATTATTATCCTATTCAGCTTTCTTGAAGTAAAAATATATTTACAATGATGCCTACACAAGTTTATCTTGTTGTCCATCTTTTCTATAACCTTTGCAAGTTTTATAATAAAATTTATATGAAAAGTAAGCTGTAACTACTGCTGATTGATGCATAACATAGTCCTATTGTGATGGGTTTACTCATATGTTAATTCAACTGACAGGTTTGGTTCTTAAGGTTTCAAGAAAATATAACATTTCCATATATTATGCACATGTCAGAACCATTTCAATGTAAACATTTAAATTATGGTGAGGAGTATATGATTTTTAACATGCTTCACAAGTTTGATTTTAATTGCTTTAACCAAAGAAAACTGGGTTGAACCTCTTGCACAGCCCACTTTTGTATATTATCCCTTAAATATCAAGTTGCCAGCAGCCATGGCAGATGGCTCTGCTGTGGCTGGTGTTTGCCTCACAGCACTTGTGTTTAGTAATTAGCAGACATTAACTGAATTATTGGGCAAAAACATTCCTTTAAAGGAAAATTCCTCAGACAGACATTAGAATTTTGGCTGCACTTTTTAAACAAGACTTCTAGATGCATATACTTCATGCTCAAGGTCCCGAAAAGCTGTTAACACATCGACTGCAGTATTGTCACAAAAGCCGCACACCTGATGCCATATGCCTGGTGACAAAACATTCATCACCAAGCATGTTGTAACCGACATGTTAAATATAGAAAATTAGACCAAGAAAGTCAGCAAAATAGATTCTCAGGGGCTGTTTTAATATAAAAAATAATAACTGGATCTGAATAAACAATTTTCAGCTTGTCCAAGCAAATCTTGCTTTTTGACTTCATTCAGTTGTCAACTGAAAAACATTCGTACTGTAGCATTCTGGTGAATACTCATACTTTACCTGTGAAAAATAGCAAAACCACTTGAAATGACTATGTACATACTCCAATTAATGTTATAGTTAAGTAGATATTTCAGTTACATTTTGTTAACTATATGCAATAGGATAAATGAGTCAAAAGAAACAAACAAACAGTGACATATTCTTTATTAAGTACACTCGGATTTCCACATCACCCAGAGGTAACGAGTATGATGCGTTACTCATTTTTTTACATGGCGAGTTTCCCCAGTAGGCCTATAAACCATGATACACAAACATGCACACACAACTTAGGACAGATAAATTTAATTCTTAGAGTATGTGTGATCAAAGCCAACATGTACACTCAACACTTCACTGTCAGGTTGCACCAAAGCACTAACGACATTTGACTTTTCAGCCAGGGTTGGTTTACCAAAGACACTTTTTGGACTTAAGTTCTGTTTCTTAGATGTTCGCTGAACTGGCACCTTCTCATTGCTGGCACAGTGTTGACCACCTTTCTTGGAGCGAGCGTTAACAAGTGACAGCAATTTCTTCCCACAGCTTCAGAATTTGCTCACTATCTCCTGGTATGTCTAAATTGTTCCTTTTGCTAAGAGAAATCTGTTACACATGAAACTGGATTCCAATCTGGGTTCCATGTGTTGAGCGATACAGAAAAAAGTTTTTCTACACAATTTATGGACAGTAAAAATAAAGTTTATTAAATTACCCTTTGTGGATTACAATGATTGTGACTTTAATGTACTGTCTTCTAAGACTAGGCTGTTAATACAAATAATCCTTTCATGTGAACGGAAAGAAACTTTGCAGTACAACATTGCACCAGATTACTGAATGCACAAAGAACGAAATTCTATAGTTTTACCAGAAACATTCCTACTATTGAATAGTAAAAACTTATTATTATGCGGTGTTTCTTACCGTCCATTGACTGGAATACAATCTTTCCATCTGCAGTTCGAACTATGTGCTTTTTCTCCACATGTGCTCTCAAATTAGCCAATGTATTGAAGGAATAGCTGCAGGTGTCTTGTGGGCACTTAATCTTACATTCTGTATTTGAACCTACATGCATTTTCCTGATGTGCGCGTATAAAGTTTTTCGAAGCTGAAATGCTTTATCGCACACAAAACACATGTTGCAATCTGCCATTATAGACATAGGCCTAGAACACACAACAGTGAAGTACTATAACGAGTTACCCACACAATGTATCGACAGCGGACAGACGAATGGCCTCGTATAAAGAACAGCGCGTTTCAGAAAGTAGCAACGATCTGGAATGGCTGGTGTGGGAGACATTGTCATTGCACGACGTGGTCAATCAGCAAAGCCAATTCCCTGGCGTCCCCTAGACGCAAGTGAAAATGGCTGGCTAGGCAGATTTAATCTGTGTTATTTCAGGGATAATATGCGTACCAATTCCCACCCCATATCGCCACCTAGTAAAGTCAGGGTAAGTTGGGGCGAGCCGGGACGACTCATGAAGACAGGTAGGGGCACTCCTGTAATAACCGAGGAAGACGCAATCAAAATTCCTAGTGGGCACAACCATCTAACAATCAAGGACAACGCAGTCTAAATTCCTAGCGGGCACAATTCTCTAACAACCGAGGACGGCACAGTCAAAATTCCTAGTGGGCACAAACCTCTAACAACCAAGGACAACACAGTCACATACCAGGCGCAATTTTGGGTGATGTAATAACATATTCTTGCTGGTATGGTTTTTACCAGTACCTCTAAGTGTGGTATGATAGAATAGTTTAAGAGTTTGGGGGAATTTGGTGCAGGAAAATTATTACAGAAGAAACATCAAATATAACTCAGGATCCGACAGTCACCACTCTGCCCATTAACACAGAACGCTAACATCTCTGGGAGATATACAACTTTATGTCCTTTACATTGTACTTTCCTTTTTATGACGCAGCTGTAGGATCCACTAAAAATAAGGTCTTGGAATGGATTACTGTTTGAATCTGGTATGGTCCTTCATACTTTTGGGTAAACTTACATGTCTCTTTCTTCAGGGCAGAGCTACCTAGGGGGTGGACCTTCTTTAATAGCTTTTATGCACTCGGAATCTGGTCTAATCCCTGCACCCCTACAATATGCCCTACATACATAAGCTCTTGTCGCGCAAAGTGTGATTTAGACAGTTGCACTGCAGTACCTTTTTCTTTAAATTTTTTCAGGGTCTTACTCAAGGTTAGACAATGTTCTTCCCAGGTAACAGAGATTATGAGGATATCATCTACATATATTATTAAATCCTTCAATAAATCTCTTCGTAATGCCTCATCCAGTGCACGTATAAATACGGATACTGAGATATTTAGACCGAACTGTAACACATTGAAATGATACGATTTACCATCAAACAGAAAAGCTACATACTTCTTTGATTCAGGATGTAGCCTAATTTGCCAATATCCCGCCATCAGGTCCATCATGCTAAAAAAATCTTGTTTTTCAAATTTGGATAATAATTCATCGATGTTAATTGGTCTGTCTCGTTCTGTCTCTATATGCTTATTCAATGTACGCGGGTCTAGCATTAATCGCACACCTCCTGTAACCTTTTTTACCACTACTAAAGGGTTATTCATGACTCTAGGACTACTTTCTATTATATTGTTGTCAATCATTTTGTCAATTTCCCCCTTAACTGCTTCTTTGATTTTTCAAACTTACTGGTGTGTGATATGGCTTACAGAAAAACAGTGTCATCTTTGATTTTAAACTTACATTTGTAATCGCTGATATTACCGGGACGATAGGAAAATACGGGTCAAATACTACTTCATATTCCACTAGAATTTTATATAAATCTAGTTTTTGTTCGCTGGTTAATATTAGAGATTAATTTACTTTGTTTTGTATGTCAGCTCGATGTGATACATGATTTACATTATTGATCTCTGGTGATGATCGTGCCGTATCAGTTAGTCGTAAACATTGACATTTAGTTCTTTGTCTTGCAATGTAATTATCAGTTACATACGGTATCCAACATTTACTGTCATCTTTACCAAAGCAAAGAAGATTTTCCTCGAAATTTCATATGACGTTAAATTCTAATAACCAATCTACGCCAAATAAATCATCCGTATTAATATTTTCTACTATTAAAAGTGTTTGACGAAATCCAATATTTCCGATGTGACGGTTCACTTGGGTTTCATGTTTCACAACCTTACTTTTCGTTCCGGTTATACCAACTATGTAAACTCCAGTTACTGGTAACAGCAGTAAGTACTGCTTAATCTGTGATGTGTTAAAGAACACGCTAGAAATGAGTGACATCTCACTCCCTGAGTCTATAAATATGTTAGCTTCAGAAGTCTGCACGGTTCCTGCTATTATTGGTTGTGGATTGCTGGTAGTAAAGCTCGGTTCTTCCAGTAACAAACATTCTTTTGTAGGTATTTTTTGCATGAAATTAACATAGTTATTACGAACCAGGCCTCCTAGTGTATCTCTACGACATGGGCCTCGGCCCTGGATCCAAATCGCACTGTGTTTTCCTCATTATTAGATCACTGATTGGTTACCAAATCAGGGTACTACGTTACCGCTTTGTGCTCTGTTATTATTTGGAACAAGTTCCTGTGAAGTTACTGGCCCTGAATTGGAAGCCGAATGCTTCTTCTGATAATTATCATTGCCATTATTTCTGTTGCACTGGTGTACTTTAGCTAAGTTGGGCTCATGTCTTTTTTTTTTTCCTAAATTTCCCTTTTGTAATTCTGATTTTGACTTTGGTGTACGCTCTCGTTGTGGTCCTTATTTAAGGCATCAAGTGCGTCCACAAAGGACAACAATTCTTCCACTGTTTTCCACCCACTACACAAGATGCCTTTCCTTGCATAGATAGGCAAGCGTCTGATTAAAATTCTAACTAACCCTTCTTCTTCCAGTGGCTTATCTAAGTACTTTGCCCGCGTTAAATGCCAGTCGAAATACTTTCTAGTTGTTCCCCACGTATTATTGTAATACTTTGGGTCCCACGAATCTGATATTAATTTTTCCTGTGCACTTGCGGACCAGTATTCTTCCTTAAATTTCTTCTGGAAGTCTCCCCAATAAGAAAAGTTCTCGATATTTACAGTACCCCCTCTCCGGCTTCCCCTAAAAGGTACCCAACAGCAAATTCAATCTTTTTCGAATATTCCCAGTTCTTTGGCAAGGCTTGGTTCAATCTTTTTAGAAAATGAATGGGATGTACTTCCCCATCTGGCTTAAACTTAGGGAATTGCCTAGATTACCCTGAATTGGCTCTCCATTGTAAATCCGTCATTACCTCACTAGTTAAAACCTTGTCCTGAATAAGTTGGAATTCTTTCCATAATTCATCCATACCTTTCTTGGTATCATTGAGTTCAGAAGATAAGACAGGAGATACATTCTCGGAGATTATTCTCGCGGCAACTTTTTGGTCAATTATTTCCTCTACCTGTTCCTCCAGACTACTTTTATTTATTAAGTCTGAGGTTGCTAGTTTCTCTTAAAAGTTTCTTTCCATATTATCTACATAAGTGTTAACGCCTGCAATTTGCAACTGGACTATTGGTATTAACGTATCCTGCTTTTCAACAGTCTCAAATTGTGCAATCTTTGCTTTACAGCATCAAATGTAACATTACATACATTTTTAAATGATCCGAACTTCTCATTAAGTTCAGATTCTACATTATTACATTTATCTTCAATAGCAAATTCTAACTTCTTTGTCAAATCCTGAAATTGCTCATTCTGTCTCTGATTAAAGTCAGTGAACAGTTGATTTATGTGAGTCTTAAAGAACTAGTTAGTTCACCTTTCAAATCTATGTTAAAATTTTCTACTTTAGTAGTTAAAGCGTAAAATTCAGTTTTCAAATTTCCCATGTCTTCACATAAATGGCTAAATTCATTTTTTGTTCATCTGCCTTAGCGCTTAACAATCATAAAGTTTCATTCTGAACATCCAGTTTATTATTTGAGTATTCACGGCATCAAATTTAAGACACTGAGAATTTAAAGTTGTATTTAGTTCCTTTCTTAAAGAAGCCTTTTGAGCAGTTGATTCTATCCTCTGGTTCATCATTTAGTTTTGATCAAATTCACTAATTCAGGCCAGTCTGGCACCACCTTACTCACTTTCATTGCCATGCCTGGTTCTGAAGTTTCTCCAACTGACTGTACGTTTTTACCAATTTTAGATCTAGTAAGCAATTTAAAAAATAATCCTAAGTATAATAAATACACAAATACAGTCTGTTGAACAGTTTCTTCAACTTTATACTCAAACAATTATTGTTTTACACTCATCCGGCATAGAGTTTTAGGCTGTGTTGGTGATCAGGTGTGGAATCAGCACCGGTGAACAGTAACTGGTGCGGGTGGCGTCGGTTGTTGGTTTCCACGTTGGTGTG
Organism: Schistocerca nitens; assembly: GCF_023898315.1. NCBI lineage: Eukaryota > Metazoa > Arthropoda > Insecta > Orthoptera > Acrididae > Schistocerca > Schistocerca nitens. Next base: position 1,103,097,848 of record NC_064615.1, on the reverse strand, counting down.
TGTGAGAGCTGTATACTCCTCACACTGGATCTTCTTAGTTGAATTATTCTCATCGTATCTCTTCGTAGTCTTATATGTCGAGGTCTCCTTTCTGTTCTTTTAATGTTATTACTTCCTTACATCTTTCCCTTTGCTGCATTCACAGATTTTCTTTTTCATTTGATTTCTAGGCTAAATCAATTTTCTCGTAATTTTTCGGCTCGTTTTTCACCGGTCGCCACATTCTAACGCTTTAGACGACAAGAAGCAATGTGGAGCTTGTTTGCAAACTTCTCACCTCTCTCTCCTAGGATGACTTACTTGGTATGCACTGCTAATCTTCTTCGCTGGATAGCTGGCCACTTCGGTCTCCAAAAACTTCTTCTCCGAAGAATAATGCTGGTTAAGGGAATTTATCAGACTCTCTTTTTCTACTCTTGAAATAATTTGGCACTCGAAGAATACTTTAAGTTCAGTCATGGTATATTTCAACTTCCACAATAACAAATTCACCACTTCTCACATAAATATTCGAACTCGTGTGAGTCAACCAAGTCGTCAAACATTAAACACTATTAGGATACATTTACAACAGGATTGGTTTAATAATCACCAGAAAATATGAGCATGTCATGTTTCTAGCAAGTCCAACACATGACTGACTTAAAAGTCTTATCTTATTTCTTCATTTGTTCTTAGCAATCATCACAGTCACTAAACCAGCAAAGAATAGCACAGGCTCTTCTCTACTACACATACACTGAAACTCTATGGATCGTACAGCAGGTACTTGTCAACTGCCGCATCCAAATTTTGCTTGTGCCTGTTTTTAGACCCGCACACACAAACATGCAATGTGCAGTAGGTCGAATTCGTCTCTCTCACACTTCCACGCTTCTATTTAAAATATCATGGGTTCGAGATGGTGGAAGGCCAAGTGTTTCTAGAATTTACGCGGAAATTCCCGAACCACTACAGGATCTTGAAGGAGACTGTTCAAATGGACAACAAAGGAGAAGAAAAGGACACCAGAATGAAACTAACTTTGAGGAAACTCAATGAACTGTTGAAGGTAACTCAGAGCCCATGACTTCAGAATAAGGAAGCAGGACCTCTGCAGAAAAGCAACAGAACAACAGGAAAACCTAGACACTTGGAGGATTATGCAGTGTTAGCTCTGAATGCAGAATCATTTGTGGAAAACGTACTTCAGAATTTTTAAGGTGTAAAGGGTTGGCATGATAAAGAATGGACAAAAGCAATAAAGGAAGAAATGGAGTCCCTGTCCTCTAATGGAACTTGGACGTATGCTCCACTTTCAATAAGTAACACAGCCATTGACAGTAAGCGTGTTTTAAAAGTAAAAAGAAGTGCATCTTTAAATGTTGGAAGATATAAGGCATGATTAATTATTAAGGGTTGTTCTCATGTAAAAGAATGTGACCATGAGAAGACATATGTTCCAGCTGCTTGACTAGCAACACTTAGGTCTTTTCTTAGTGTGGTAAGTGAGCATGATTTGTTTGTGGAAAAAATAAGAGTACAAAATGTTTTCCTTCATGCAGAACCAACTGAAGAAATTTATATGAAAGTTCCTCAAGGTGTACAGGTTTGGGAAAAACTTGTATGCAAATTCAATAAAGCTTTATATGGACAAAAGTGGGTACCATGGACTTGGAACTCAACATTTGATAATTTTATCAAGGAAATTGGGTTTCGACAATCCAAAGTTGATAGGTGTCTCTATGTTGAAATCACTGATGATTATGATACTTATTTGATACTGTATTTGAATGGTGTTCTAATTGCTAGGAATTGTAAAAGGAAAACCACTGATATTAAGAAGTTACATTTTAAATTTTCAATTTATCAATTTGGAGAACCAAAATTCCTCCTTGGAATAAATGTACAGAAGACTAATGGTGAAAAGTTTCTTTGGGTGCATCCACATGATGCCAGTTTGTGATCAACTTTTCAGTGAGCATAAATTTCCAACAGCACAACTACGCATGCACAATTGTGGGTGTGTAATTTCCTGGAAATGGAGACCATGCCTAAGGCTCGGTCACAGTGGCACCGACAACAATTTTCAGACCCCACTACCAGAGGCCACCCAATATCATTGGCTGACAGCTTGGTTATGATGCATTCGACCTCCTTCATTGGTTCTTGGCAAGGTCAAGAACGTTAAGTTAGGTAAGAATCTATTCTATGTATGAAATATAGGTTACATTTTAACCTCCAAAGGTGCAATGGATACCACAATGCCTTTGTGCTTGGAGACGATCGCTGCAGTCCAGCGTCTAGTATAAAAAGGATACAGAATTCACGTTAATAAGCTCTATCTGTCTTGAAAAGAATGTGGCGAGTACTGTACGTTCTGTCATCAGTTATTGGAATTACACAAGGAGTTTTATGAATATGAAATGAAGAGGAAAATGCATGCTACAAAAGTTTAAAATGCTTTAACTATGTGACAACATTTTCCTTCTCCCACCACCAATTAGCATCAGAAGGAGCCCCTGGCTTTGAATCTAAAATACCACTCTTGATGTATTTCATATTTGTACATGTATATTACCAAAATAAGTGGTTTTAATGATACACCACATTAAGGCTCTTTCCAAAACACATTCTTCCAAATATGGTTTATTATACTGCAGTAATAGAATGTGCGACTTCTATGTATAAAGGTTTTGCCAATGGTTAAGTTATGTGGTGAAAGTAGATGTCTGTTATTTGATAAACGAATAAAATTTGTGTGAGTGTAAGGAAGAGTTATTTAATTAATTAAAGATAGATTTGTGGTTCCACAGCATCTCACTTTATTTTAAATGTGGTGAAAATTAATGCAATGGTGGCAGGATATTCAGATAATCAGATTATAGTACGAGAAAATTCAATGCTCTTTAAATACTTTCTCAGTGGATTTGAAAGGAAGTAACAAAGTTTCTGATAGCATTGTTATTTCAGATTGAGTGTAGATTTTAATAAAAGACTCAAACAATGGAAAATTCAGGACGGAATGTAATAATATTATGATAAGGAAAGTTGCTACACATAATATAGCAGAGATACTGAGTCGCAGGCATGCACAACAAAAAGACTGTCACAAATTAGCTTTCGGCCGGTATGGTCTTCATCAAAAATAGACAAAACACACACACACACACACACACACAAAATCTCCCCACCCTAGACTCCTCCTTACCCCAACCCAGTCGCCACTCCCATTGTGCACTGGTGGTGCTGCTCACAGCGTGGTTTCAGTTGCAGTGTGTGAGTTCCATTTGTGTGAGTGTGTGTATCTGCTAATCTGCTATCTATTTTTGATGAAGGCCATATTGGATGAAAGCTAATTTGAGACAGTCTTTGTTGTGCCTGTCTGGGACTCAGCATCTCCGCTATTTGGTGAGCAGCAACTTTCCTTTTCATAATATTGTTTTGAAGGAAATCATCTATAACTTATCACACTGTCATTTTAGTGCACTTGCAAAATTCGGTATCAAATAAATTTAACATATCACAGTATTTGGGATGCAGGAGTGAAGATATTAACTTTTAAATTAGTCCTTAGGGTATCGTAAATATCATCCAAGGTTTCAAACAAAAACTTTGGAATAGTAGTTTTCGTATCATGGTATATGCTTGAGTAGTGGAAAGATGTAATCACCAGATCTCAAACACCCAAGTGTCATGTCTACTTTTACTTGAGCCAGAACTGCATCTTTAATGTGAGTATAAAATTTTGTAACTGAGTTCAAATCACACCTCTACAAGTACTCAGAATTAGCTTTCGTAATCCATCAGTATTTCATGTATGTGACTTTGGCTTTACATACTCGAGATGATTAGTGATGACCATGAAAAGCAAGATTACAAACACTATTTTTGCTGACTTTATTTGAAGCTGTGCAGGCATACAATAGTTATCCTTCAACGACTATCATTTAGCACATGTGTAAAAAATAAATAAAGATACTCTGAACATGTAAAGCACTGAAAGCTGGATGCACCACATAACACCACACTTGCAAACCACTTCATGCAACACAATGCCCCCCCCCCCCCTTACCCATTGGCATAAAAACGTCAGAAAGCAATAATAATAATATGTAGACAGCTAATATCCACCCACCACAACACAAAATACATCCATTATAGTAACTTTAAGCATAAGATACTTCATTCTTATCATTTCAACAAACTGTTTTTTGAGTTTATAATTCACACATAAAATTTCCGATAAAGATTTTGCCTACTTCTGATTTCCAATAAACCTGCCATTTCTGTAAATAGAATCCGAACTAAGCTGAATAGCCAAAGAAACTGGTACGTCCGCCTAATATCGTGCAAGGTCCCTGCGAGCATGCAGAAGTGCAGCAACATAACATGCCTTGGATTCAACTAATGTCTGAAATAGTGCTGGAGGGAACAGACACAATGAATCCTGCAGGGCTGTCCACAAATCCGTAAGAGTATGAGGGGATTGAGATCTCTTCTGGACAGCACGTTGCAAGGCATCCCAGACATGCTCAATAATGTTCATGTCTGGGGAGTTTGGTGGTCATCGCAAGTGTTTAAACTCAGAGAACTGTTCCTGGAGCCACTCTGTGGCTATTCTGGACGTGTAAGGTGTCGCTTTGTTCTGCTGGAATTGCCCAAGTTAATTGGCATCTACAACGCTTACGAAATGATGCAGGTGATCAGACAGGATGCTTAAGTACATGTCACCTGACACACACATATCCCAGAGACGTATCAGGGTCCCATACCACTCCAATTACACATGCCCCACACCATAACAGAGCATCCACCAGCTTGAACAGGCTCTGCTGACATGCAGGTTCCATGAATTTATAAGGTTGTGTCCATACTTGTACACGTCCATCCGCTAAATACAATTTGAAATGAGACTGGTCCAACCAGACAACATGTTTCCAGTCATCAACAGTCCAATTCCGGTGTTTACAGGCCCAGGAGATGCATAAATCTTTGTGTCGTGCAGTCGTCAAGGGTGCATGAGTGGGCCTTTGGTTCTTCAAGCCCATATTGATGGTGTTTCATGGACTGGTTTGCACACTGACACTTGTTGATGGCCAGCATTGAAATCTGCAGCAATCTACATCTACATCTACATTTACATCTACATTTATACTCCGCAAGCCACCCAACGGTGTGTGGCGGAGGGCACTTTACGTGCCACTGTCATTACCTCCCTTTTCTGTTCCAGTCGCGTATGGCTCGCGGGAAGAATGACTGTCTGAAAGCCTCCGTGCGCGCTCGAATCTCTCTAATTTTACATTCGTGATCTCCTCAGGAGGTATAAGTAGGGGGAAGCAATATATTCGATACCTCATCCAGAAACGCACCCTCTCGAAACCTGGCGAGCAAGCTACACCGCGATGCAGAGCGCCTCTCTTGCAGTCTGCCACTTGAGTTTGCTAAACATCTCCGTAATGCTATCACGGTACCAAATAACCCTGTGACGAAACGCGCCGCTCTTCTTTGGATCTTCTCTATCTCCTCCGTCAACCCAATCTGGTACGGATCCCACACTGATGAGCAATACTCAAGTATAGTCAAGTATGTGTCGAAGGGTTGCACTAATGTCACGTTGACGATTCACTTCAGTCTTCGTCGGTCCCATTCTTGCAGAATATTTTTCCAGTCACAGCAATGTCGGATATTTGATGTTTTAGCGGATTCCTGATATTCACGGTACACTCGTGAAATGGTCATAGGGGAAAATCCCCTCTCCATTGCCATCTTGTAGATGCTCCCCCATCGCTCATGCGCCGACTATAACGCCACGTTCAAACTCACTTGAATCTTGATAACCCACCATTGTAGCGGCAGTAGCAAATCTAACAATTGCGTAAGACACTTGTTGTCTTATATAGACGTTGCCAACCACAGCGGCGTATACTGCCTGTTTATACACTCCTGGAAATTGAAATAATAACACCGTGAATTCATTGTCCCAGGAAGGGGAAACTTTATTGACACATTCCTGGGGTCAGATACATCACATGATCACACTGACAGAACCACAGGCACATAGACACAGGCAACAGAGCATGCACAATGTCGGCACTAGTACAGTGTATATCCACCTTTCGCAGCATTGCAGGCTGCTATTCTCCCATGGAGACGATCGTAGAGATGCTGGATGTAGTCCTGTGGAACGGCTTGCCATGCCATTTCCACCTGGCGCCTCAGTTGGACCAGCGTTCGTGCTGGACGTGCAGACCGCGTGAGACGACGCTTCATCCAGTCCCAAACATGCTCAATGGGGGACAGATCCGGAGATCTTGCTGGCCAGGGTAGTTGACTTACACCTTCTAGAGCACGTTGGGTGGCACGGGATACATGCGGACGTGCATTGTCCTGTTGGAACAGCAAGTTCCCTTGCCGGTCTAGGAATGGTAGAACGATGGGTTCGATGACGGTTTGGATGTACCGTGCACTATTCAGTGTCCCCTCGACGGTCACCAGTGGTGTACGGCCAGTGTAGGAGATCGCTCCCCACACCATGATGCCGGGTGTTGGCCCTGTGTGCCTCGGTCGTATGCAATCCTGATTGTGGCGCTCACCTGCACGGCGCCAAACACGCATACGACCATCATTGGCACCAAGGCAGAAGCGACTCTCATCGCTGAAGACGACACGTCTCCATTCGTCCCTCCATTCACGCCTGTCGCGACACCACTGGAGGCGGGCTGCACGATGTTGGGGCGTGAGCGGAAGACGGCCTAACGGTGTGCGGGACCGTAGCCCAGCTTCATGGAGACGGTTGCGAATGGTCCTCGCCGATACCCCAGGAGCAACAGTGTCCCTAATTTGCTGGGACGTGGCGGTGCGGTCCCCTACGGCACTGCGTAGGATCCTACGGTCTTGGCGTGCATCCGTGCGTCGCTGCGGTCCGGTCCCAGGTCGACGGGCACGTGCACCTTCCGCCGACCACTGGCGACAACATCGATGTACTGTGGAGACCTCACGCCCCACGTGTTGAGCAATTCGGCGGTACGTCCACCCGGCCTCCCGCATGCCCACTATACGCCCTCGCTCAAAGTCCGTCAACTGCACATACGGTTCACGTCCACGCTGTCGCGGCATGCTACCAGTGTTAAAGACTGCGATGGAGCTCCGTATGCCACGGCAAACTGGCTGACACTGACGGCGGCGGTGCACAAGGGCTGCGCAGCTAGCGCCATTCGACGGCCAACACCGCGGTTCCTGGTGTGTCCGCTGTGCCGTGCGTGTGATCATTGCTTGTACAGCCCTCTCGCAGTGTCCGGAGCAAGTATGGTGGGTCTGACACACCGGTGTCAATGTGTTCTTTTTTCCATTTCCAGGAGTGTATATCTATGTATTTGAATATTCATACCTATACCAATTTCTTTGGCACTTCAGTGTATATCCGGATTGTGATATTTTTATCCTCAGGATGTTACAAGCCCATTCTTCCTTGGATTAAACGTAACAGCTCATACGTGAGAATATCGGTCGATTTGACCGAAGAAAACAAACCAATTTGAACTTCACTGATCGTCATCCGAAATCTATACGTTTGTGCAGTGTTATCGGCCACAGTGTAACCATACTCATAATGCCGTAATGATATTAAAAGATAGCCTAATTTGGTCGTTTGGGGAATTCACGATCTCGGTTACACCGTGGCCCGCCTCCAGTGGGAATGACTGTGCTTTTTAGCAGGGCAGGCAGCTGGGCACCATATGTATGTGATTGCTTAGTGTGTTGGGGCTATGCTGTACAGCGATTTATGTGCCAAAGTGTCTGTTGGCTCCAAAGGAAGCACGTCTAAGTTTATGGATGATTATAGACAAAAAAGTGATATCGTATGGAAAGCTGCTTCTAAATATTGTTTGAATAATATTCATGTAAAAAGTTTTCCATCGTATTTCAGTAAAGAGTAATATACTATAAATTCCGAAGCAGGAAAACTGAATAAGCCAAAAATTTATGAAAAGTATATATGAAAACTGTGGACGAACATTCATGCTATGTCGACTTAAAAGCACATTTGAGGAGCTTGACAGCTGAAGAAAAGAAGCGATTGGGCGTGTGTAGCTCCTGAACAAACAACTAAAAATAGAACTAAAGCACAATGATTATGAAAAAATACGAAACTGAATAACAACTTATATTCTAGTGGATTCTGCTGTCTACGAAATTCCCAAGTTTGTAGAGTCCGAGAATGTAATCTTCATATCATATTTCTTAATATGTAAATACAAATGACGCATTGAAAGTAAATTAATGTTCACACAACGACTAAGAACCTCATATGAGCATTTCTCTGTTTCTGGAATAATCGTTTTTTTATTATTTATTCGAGTTACGTTTATACACTATACATGAGAATTGCTTGGCTATGGAACGAGTCGTAATTATTCACAAGAACAGTACTTATAGATGCTAATATATATAAATTTTAATATTGTTTAGGATCAAAATACGTTAATAATTACAAACTTAGGCATTTCCCACTGTGAAAAAGGGTATAGAACAATCAAATAATAAATTACAATTCTTCCACATTACAAGCTTCAGTTTTGATAGAATTGAAGTGCTTTGTTTTGAAATAAGGAATAAATAATTCAAACGAGAATATAAGTTGCCATTTACTACCTAACAAACTTTTATTGACAGCCTTATCGCTGTAGTTTCGCTGGCAAAAAATCTAAACTCTCGTGACCTCCTCCTGAAATTTGCAGACCAAACGTTGTCATCATTTTATATTTATCGTGCATCTGTTTATATACTTCTTTTCCTACATTTGCTTTTGCGTTTTCTTTTTTGTCGCCTTTTCATCACAACAATCGCAACGCGAGCTCCCAAGTAAAGAAAGGTATTCTTAGCAGACTGCTTGCTCAGTGAGGCAACGCGTGGACATGAGAACGCCCACGCGTACGAGGTGTGGCTAGATAAAAACCGGACTAGTACTGGTGAAACAATAAAACGAATGCAATAAGGCTGAAAGTCGCTTGGCCTGTCACGTGACTCTCGCTCCGCCTACTGCTCGAGTTTCATCTGCCTCCTGCACTCAGTCTGCCCGTGGCGTCTGTTTTAAGTAGTTGACGTTTTGTCTGTGCGTCGGAAAATGTTGAGTGTACAGAAAGAACAGCGTGTTAACATCAAATTTTGCTTCAAACTAGGAAAATCTGCAAGTGAAACGTTTATAATGTTACAACAAGTGTACGGCGATGATTGTTTATCGCGAACACAAGAGTATTGTAACAGGGCCGGTTCTATTCCAGGCCGGTTCTATTCCAAAATACCGTTATCCATGATGGCGGCCGTGACGTCAGAGTCATTATGAACTGTTTTCATAACACCTTCACCCTTCCAAAGCATCGTTAGTCGAAGGTCGCACGCAATGTATCCGGCACGTGGTGCCTCTCTAATTCTTATTACCGTAGCGGGTTGTGACATAGAGAGAGTCCATTCCAAAGCATCGTTAGTAGACAACAACAAGGTCGCACGCAGTGTATCCGGCAAGGGTTGACTCTCTAGTCTTTATTACCGGCGCGGGGTTGCGACATAGAGAGAGAAACCCTTTCTGGAACTCGAACCCTGCTCCTCCTGGGTGGAAAGGCCAAGTGCTCCCACCTAACACAATTAAACCACCAGACACACATCGAATTGATAGGAAATTAAAAAATACCGGAGCCCTTTCTGGGACTCGAACCCTGATGCTCCTGGACGGAATGCTCAAGTGCACCCCCAACACATGAAACCTGTCTAGATGCGGGAGAGGAAGGTTAGGTTAGTGTACTTTATTTATTTTGGTCGAGAAACTGACGCAAAGATCGATCCTAATTGCGTAATTAATCACAAAGATAGGCCCTAATTACACAACTATATGCAAAGCACTACAGAAGGACGGCATAAAATCGCAATACGCCGCGAAAACTGACGATACCATACAACTGGTGTTATCCTGCCAAGAAAAAAATTCGCAGAACCACTCGAAACCAGCGACAGAAACATCGAAACTCTACCCTACACCTACAAGCTGCCAGAGTTGATATTAGCTAACTTTGAGAAGGGTGTATTTCCTGCTTTTCATGTATGCGTGTTTCTACTGCATTACAGAGAAGTTATTATCAGAGTTTTTTTTTTTTTCTTTGTATACGTCTACGGCATTGCATGTTTCGAATTCTTTAAGTTCAAAGGGCTCCATGTACAATTAATCTTAAATAGAGTGATGGTAGAAATGCTGTCTGGACGCTTCCATACGAGGTCTACTTTTTTCGTATTTGATCTTCGTGGTCCTTATGCGCAATTAATGTTAGCTGCAGTAGAGTCGTTTGGTAGTTACCTTGAAATGAGGGTCTCTAAATTTTGTGTTTACAGTTCCTAGGAAAGAACACCGTCCTCCAAGGACTTCTGTTTGAGTTCTGAAAGCAGTTCCATGGCACTTACAGGTAACAAATCTAGAAGCCATTCGCCGAAATTCTTCAACATGACCTGGAACGGATCAATCCCACCAGTGAAGTAAGCATGACGATAGTAATACTTCACCTGAAAGTTACTGGTTTATTATTCCTACTCATCAACATTAACTTGCATTTTTTCCGCATTTAAGGCTAGCGACCATTCATCACACCAAATGGAAATTTTGTCTAAATCGTCTTGTGTCCTCCTACAATCACTCAGCTTTGATGACTTATCGTAGACCGTTGCATCGTCGGCAGACTACTGACCCGCCAAATCATTTAAGTATAAAGAGAACAGCAGCTATCCAATTGCACTGGGCTGCATATTGGATATAGCCACTCTCGTATCTCTGAGCCTGATACATATGCTCGTGCCCTCGTTAACGGGCTGCGATTGGAGATCGTGTCATATACCTTCCAGAAATCTAGAATATGTAATCCACCTGTTACCTTCCTTTATAGTTCTAGATATATCATGTGAAATAAAGGCATGCCGAGTTTTGAACGAATGATGCTTTCTAAAATCAGGCTGATTCATCAACATAAACAGCTTAGCCTCAAGAATCTTTATTATATTCGAACTGAGAATACGTACAAAGATTCGGGAGCAGTCCGAAGTTAGGGATATTGGTCTGTAATTTTGAGGTCTGTTCCTTCATCTTTCTTGTATACTGGAGTGACCAGCGCTTGCTTTCGTTCCTTTATACCATTCGTTTCGATCTTCGTATTGGACGAGAAAGAAAGAGAGAGAGAGAGGCGGGGTGATGGACCAATTCCCTGGAGTACTCCTTCTAAAATCTAACAGGAATGCCATCCGGACCAGATGATTTGTCTGTTTTTCAAATCTTGACGATGCTTCCTTATGTCAGTTATACATCTTCCATACGGGGGTCCGTCCGAAGGTCAAGAGACTGCATGTTTGTACGGTTTTCATGCTTGAACGATGTCTTAAACGTGAAATTTTAAACTTAGGTTTGGCTTTTGATATCTTCAACTGCTGCACCAGACTGGTCAACAAGGAACTGACTGGAATCCTTAGACTCGCTTACCGATTTTACACACGGTCTGAAAGTTCTCGGCTCCCTGCCAAATCTTTTGCTAAGTTGTGACGATGGCAGTTACGTGCTTCACGCATTAATATTTCGGCAGCCGGCTAATGGCTTACGAGACCTCGATTCAGTCTATTAAACGTGCTTGATTCGATTATTCTATTCCCTACAGCTTACAGCCATGAAATATCGATCAAATTATACATCATCTTCGTTTTCCATTAATGTCGATGGTACTTCATTCCTAAATATACGGCTTACAAGTAGTATTGTTTAGTGCTCGTCGCAGTTATGAGTACCGGTAACTACAAGCGAGGTTCATTACAAAAGCGAATCATTACAAAAGCGATACTATCTGACTCGAAATAGCAAGGTATTTATGACAGGGTATGCTAATACACAGAAAATTCGGTGCATAACTGATTCTTTGTCTATGTGATGCACAAAACTAATTTCATTTTGTTTTGAGGTTATTTATTTATTTATTGATTTTAGTTTCAGAAGCTATCCCCGATAGCCCCGCATCGCCATCACTGTCAAGATGGTGCTTACTTCCGGAGGAGGGGTATGGAAAAGATGATAATGATGACGATGATGATGATGTAATATTTCTCTGTGAAATAATAAATATCGAGTAAAAGCACTACATATTTTGGAACACAACCTACGAGCAGCTTAGAGACAGAAGTGATGACACTTTCTGCGGGACCTGACCATCATTTTGCAGAACAATGCTCAAGCACGTAGAGTGCAAACCGTTACTGATTTGTTTGACTGATGGGATTGCTGAGTGCTGTACCACCTACTGCGGTCCCCTGACGTAAGTCCTCGTGAGTTCAACTCGATTTCTGACTGAAGGAAACACTTCACAGCTATACACTATGCTGGAGACTACTTTGAAGGTCAATAAAACTTTGAAAGACATATTTATTTTGTACGAGCTGTAAATAAATAGGGTCCACTGTTAAATGTCCAATCCTCGTATATAAACTCTCTCCTAGTATCCACCATCTTCTACAAGACGAGTCCCTTACAACAGAGTATACCACAGAGGTGCATGTGTGGTTGATGCTTTAGAAATACGCAGTGTGTTGCCTCTACAGTTGCTAAATTCATCGTAGCATCCACAGTGAGTAAATGATACACTGTCACTGTTGCGGCCAAAGATGCCAATACAGAGATAGAGTGTATTGTACTTAAACTGACAACAGCCTCGATTTTTACATCAGTCTATCGCACACACTTGTTCAATCTATTTCAGTAATGTCCAGCCTCGTACCTATCCATATATCCTCAATTTACACTATAACTTTGATGCCACTGACTGATCTCCATGACAGCAGCAATATCTCCCTCCCTGTAATACTATTACTTGGAATGCAATAAGACTCTCTTCACCAACTGTTCGGTGTTGTAATCAAGGAAGAAATTAACCGCATATTTACCTTCTCAGAGGAATCGAAAGTATAGGACCACTCAGATTACGTTTCGCAGACTCATCCATCATTCAATTTGATTTCGTTTGGCTCCCATACAACTCAGCTGATGACGCCATTCTTACGTGCTCTCCGTCCCACACAGCAACTTGTGTGATGAAGACGCTCGATCTGCTCACCACACAACGAATTCAACCACTGGTGGTGTTAAAGATTAATATGTTTTAGAACAGTTAGTCTAATTCTGAAGACGACGCTAGTTTGACTGATTACGGCATTGGTCTTCCGCTCCTAGTCTGCTTCTGTCTGTAACGGCAGGCTCAATTCAACGTCATGCTTATCTGTTGAACAAAACAAAAGTTAGTTTTACACGTTACAACAAGTAAAAATCAGTTATAGTGGTCAAGGTTCATGGCTGGACTTGAGAGCATCTATCTTTTGTTGTGACCTTCATTATCATCCTTTAAACTGACTGGTGATTTAGCGTCTCCGCTTAACTCAAATAGTTAAGCCCAGACTCGGCTAGCGTCGCTAATACGTCTCTACAACACTCCTACGGCCCAAATCATCAATAAGCTCTGTCGATCACGCTATTGCGTGCGATCAGCCACCTGATTTACGTCTATCTATAACGGCTCAAAACTCGTCTTTTCACACAACATCCTCATCGCGCCGATTACGAATTATCCATGTTTGATGCGTCCCTATCGCCTAATTTCGATTGACTGACCACCGGATAGTCGTTTTGATCACCGGACTCACACTATCAACACAACTGAGATAACAGGTGCGTCTCGAACACTACTGCGTCGGACAGACCACCTCATAATTATCACCCGAAACACCCACAATCGCCATACGCCGATAACGCACCGGGTGGGTCCTGAACACTACCGCGTCGGACGTCATACCAGGCACTCATCTCAAGAAACGCAACACATTCGGTGGGACGCAATATCCACCTACCACATCACAACACGCTCAACACACCCAAATCCATCCACCACAGAGCCAGATTTTATCCTGAAAGCTCTCCGGTCCAATAGCCTTGCCATAAAATTTTGTATAGGAAGTTATCTACATAAGATAACCCCTTCTATAATTAATCTAATACTTCTAAATATTGGTCGTGTCATAGCTGAAACAAATTTTCTATACTAAGCGACCTAGTGGTCCCCATACAACAAAATTTAACATCAAACACATAATATACACACAATCCATGCCAAAATAAGACAAGCACATGAAAATAGGAAAATAAATACACACAACATAAAACAAATAATCACAAAACACAAATAAAACACTGCCTATACTAATACAAATAAACATCGCCAACAAATCACAAAAATCTAATCTAACTATACACTACATTGTTCCCGGCCGCGTTCTTCCGCAGCCGAGTGTGCAGCCCTAGTCATTCTTGTCTGTTTTGCGCAGTTTGCGTACGGCCAGGGTTCGCCGGACGTATTTTGATTATTTGTGTAGGTTCTGGATTGCGGTCTTCACTCGCTCTCCAGTTCTGCAATGGTTGATCCCTTCCATTTTTATTGGTTGGTTTCCAGTTATTATTACCCTGGTTCCACCTACGTTCCTGTGGTGGATAATGTATGTCCTCTATTATCGCGTCACTGTGGATTGTTTCTTCAAGTTGCATGCTTTGTGAGCTGCACCGCGGAACTTACCCGTAAGATGACAATGGTCTCTACGAGGAATCTCAGCTTTTCTATCTAAGACCAGCCCGCAAATATGACAATTAACAGCCTTTTCATACAAGTCATCATTTTCCTTTGATTTGGTCATGGGAATATTGATGCTGTAGAGCTTGTGAACTTGCCATGAAAGTTTTCCAAGCTCAGTGAGAAGCCAAACCGATGGATCGCCCCCTACATAAGACTGATAGCTATTAAGTTTACAATCATATGCGCATACAACTTGGAACGCACCCGCATAAGGTACATGTTTTTGTGTGAAGGTTGTGTGTGAGGCTAAGGGATTCCCTTCACAACGAGTAATAGGAACCAGCAAGCATCAAAATCGGCGTGCACAACAAAAGGACAACGCTGCTGGTGGTGAGAATTTTTAAATTTAATGAAGTTATTTTCCTCAGTGGGCATAACAACACGTACCGGGTCCTTGCATGCACAATCTAATAGATGTGTCGCTAATAACTCTTGAGATGAAAAATAATTCAAACACCTTATACAAATATGTTGTTTATGTTCATTTTTACTTAACTGGGAGGAAATGAGTCGGGACATGTCTTTGATTCAGACGTAGTGGTAATTATCACGTTCGGAGAAGAGCAGCATGTTGACATGCAACTCTCGCTCACATGCAAATTTTGAGAAATGGAGGGGTCTACTACTGTATGCTTGTTCTGCTCATCTGAATTGCTTTTCTTCTCCAGGCCACAAACGTGGACCGATATTGCGGTATTCTGAGCTTAAAACTTAGGTACGTCCTGGATTCTTAAAGGGAACTCTATTCCGTCAAAGTTATACTGTCTCTTAATATCTTTGACTTTGTAACTGCTGGGACGCTCGGGATGATGTTTGTAATTGTAATTTCTCTCGCAAGCCAGGACTGACCATCTCACCCCAGCGCTGTCGCATCCGTTTGGTTGCCCAGCCCGTCCGCCGTCGCCGCAGCCTGGCCCTTCAAACCGGCTGTCACCCCCTCCTCCTCTAGAAGCAGCAGCTTGCCGTCGCCGCCCACGCAAGGTGTGCGTTCCGAGACGTATACCTCTCCCCGCAAATGATGATGATTACGATCACCCATCACCAGTCCATTCATCTATCGGGTGGACTCCTAGTTGTAGCAACAGTAATAATAGTAATTTCCTTATGGTTAGCGGAAGTTCTCTCCCCCGTTCTATCGATAATGAATTCGATCAGAATAACGGCGTAATGACTCCCTTAGAATACTCAGCAGTTGCTATAGCGTTTGAGGGGCGAATCTCTTTCACCAGAATTGAGAATCCAGGCGGGATGTATTGCGATCCTGTAAGGTTTTTGGAGGCGTGCCTCCCCGTCTTGGAGACCGAGCTCCTCAAACTCTTAGAAGATCCGGAATTTAACGCCATTAAATGCAGTGCGGTATTATGCAGTGAACTGAGTCACCCCCTAAACATCAAGGTGACGCGGAGACGGCTACTCTGCCTTATATATGGGGTGAAAATGGTGTTATTTCTCGGAGCACATCGATTGATGAGTTGTACCGAGAATCCACCTTGAGCGCTATTATGGCCCGATTTTCCGAGATGGAAGTACGTGGATCCGCGAACCCTGGCCGTACGCAAACTGCGCAAAACAGACAAGAATGACTAGGGCTGCACACTCGGCTGCGGAAGAACGCGGCCGGGAACAATGTAGTGTATAATTAGATTAGATTTTTGTGATTTGTTGGCGATGTTTATTTGTATTAGTATAGGCAGTGTTTTATTTGTGTTTTGTGATTATTTGTTTTATGTTGTGTGTATTTATTTTCCTATTTTCATGTGCTTGTCTTATTTTGGCATGGATTGTGTGTATATTATGTGTTTGATGTTAAATTTTGTTGTATGGGGACCACTGGGTCGCTTAGTATAGAAAATTTGTTTCAGCTATGACACGACCAATATTTAGAAGTATTACATTAATTATAGAAGGGGTTATCTTATGTAGATAACTTCCTATACAAAATTTTATGGCAAGGCTATTGGACCGGAGAGCTTTCAGGATAAAATCTGGCTCTGTGGTGGATGGATTTGGGTGTGTTGAGCGTGTTGTGATGTGGTAGGTGGATATTGCGTCCCACCGAATGTGTTGCGTTTCTTGAGATGAGTGCCTGGTATGACGTCCGACGCGGTAGTGTTCAGGACCCACCCGGTGCGTTATCGGCGTATGGCGATTGTGGGTGTTTCGGGTGATAATTATGAGGTGGTCTGTCCGACGCAGTAGTGTTCGAGACGCACCTGTTATCTCAGTTGTGTTGATAGTGTGAGTCCGGTGATCAAAACGACTATCCGGTGGTCAGTCAATCGAAATTAGGCGATAGGGACGCATCAAACATGGATAATTCGTAATCGGCGCGATGAGGATGTTGTGTGAAAAGACGAGTTTTGAGCCGTTATAGATAGACGTAAATCAGGTGGCTGATCGCACGCAATAGCGTGATCGACAGAGCTTATTGATGATTTGGGCCGTAGGAGTGTTGTAGAGACGTATTAGCGACGCTAGCCGAGTCTGGGCTTAACTATTTGAGTTAAGCGGAGACGCTAAATCACCAGTCAGTTTAAAGGATGATAATGAAGGTCACAACAAAAGATAGATGCTCTCAAGTCCAGCCATGAACCTTGACCACTATCACTGATTTTTACTTGTTGTAACGTGTAAAACTAACTCTTGTTTTGTTCAACAGATAAGCATGACGTTGAATTGAGCCTGCCGTTACAGACAGAAGCAGACTAGGAGCGGAAGACCAATGCCGTAATCAGTCAAACTAGCGTCGTCTTCAGAATTAGACTAACTGTTCTAAAACATATTAATCTTTAACACCACCAGTGGTTGAATTCGTTGTGTGGTGAGCAGATCGAGCGTCTTCATCACACAAGTTGCTGTGTGGGACGGAGAGCACGTAAGAATGGCGTCATCAGCTGAGTTGTATGGGAGCCAAACGAAATCAAATTGAATGATGGATGAGTCTGCGAAACGTAATCTGAGTGGTCCTATACTTTCGATTCCTCTGAGAAGGTAAATATGCGGTTAATTTCTTCCTTGATTACAACACCGAACAGTTGGTGAAGAGAGTCTTATTGCATTCCAAGTAATAGTATTACAGGGAGGGAGATATTGCTGCTGTCATGGAGATCAGTCAGTGGCATCAAAGTTATAGTGTAAATTGAGGATATATGGATAGGTACGAGGCTGGACATTACTGAAATAGATTGAACAAGTGTGTGCGATAGACTGATGTAAAAATCGAGGCTGTTGTCAGTTTAAGTACAATACATTCTATCTCTGTATTGGTATCTTTGGCCGCAACAGTGACAGTGTATCATTTACTCACTGTGGATGCTACGATGAATTTAGCAACTGTAGAGGCAACACACTGCGTATTTCTAAAGCATCAACCACACATGCACCTCTGTGGTATACTCTGTTGTAAGGGACTCGTCTTGTAGAAGATGGTGGATACTAGGAGAGAGTTTATATACGAGGATTGGACATTTAACAGTGGACCCTATTTATTTACAGCTCGTACAAAATAAATATGTCTTTCAAAGTTTTATTGACCTTCAAAGTAGTCTCCAGCATAGTGTATAGCTGTGAAGTGTTTCCTTCAGTCAGAAATCGAGTTGAACTCACGAGGACTTACGTCAGGGGACAGCAGTAGGTGGTACAGCACTCAGCAATCCCATCAGTCAAACAAATCAGTAACGGTTTGCACTCTACGTGCTTGAGCATTGTTCTGCAAAATGATGGTCAGGTCCCGCAGAAAGTGTCATCACTTCTGTCTCTAAGCTGCTCGTAGGTTGTGTTCCAAAATATGTAGTGCTTTTACTCGATATTTATTATTTCACAGAGAAATATTACATCATCATCATCGTCATCATTATCATCTTTTCCATACCCCTCCTCCGGAAGTAAGCACCATCTTGACAGTGATGGCGATGCGGGGCTATCGGGGATAGCTTCTGAAACTAAAATCAATAAATAAATAAATAACCTCAAAACAAAATGAAATTAGTTTTGTGCATCACATAGACAAAGAATCAGTTATGCACCGAATTTTCTGTGTATTAGCATACCCTGTCATAGATACCTTGCTATTTCGAGTCAGATAGTATCGCTTTTGTAATGATTCGCTTTTGTAATGAACCTCGCTTGTAGTTACCGGTACTCATAACTGCGACGAGCACTAAACAATACTACTTGTAAGCCGTATATTTAGGAATGAAGTACCATCGACATTAATGGAAAACGAAGATGATGTATAATTTGATCGATATTTCATGGCTGTAAGCTGTAGGGAATAGAATAATCGAATCAAGCACGTTTAATAGACTGAATCGAGGTCTCGTAAGCCATTAGCCGGCTGCCGAAATATTAATGCGTGAAGCACGTAACTGCCATCGTCACAACTTAGCAAAAGATTTGGCAGGGAGCCGAGAACTTTCAGACCGTGTGTAAAATCGGTAAGCGAGTCTAAGGATTCCAGTCAGTTCCTTGTTGACCAGTCTGGTGCAGCAGTTGAAGATATCAAAAGCCAAACCTAAGTTTAAAATTTCACGTTTAAGACATCGTTCAAGCATGAAAACCGTACAAACATGCAGTCTCTTGACCTTCGGACGGACCCCCGTATGGAAGATGTATAACTGACATAAGGAAGCATCGTCAAGATTTGAAAAACAGACAAATCATCTGGTCCGGATGGCATTCCTGTTAGATTTTAGAAGGAGTACTCCAGGGAATTGGTCCATCACCCCGCCTCTCTCTCTCTCTTTCTTTCTCGTCCAATACGAAGATCGAAACGAATGGTATAAAGGAACGAAAGCAAGCGCTGGTCACTCCAGTATACAAGAAAGATGAAGGAACAGACCTCAAAATTACAGACCAATATCCCTAACTTCGGACTGCTCCCGAATCTTTGTACGTATTCTCAGTTCGAATATAATAAAGATTCTTGAGGCTAAGCTGTTTATGTTGATGAATCAGCCTGATTTTAGAAAGCATCATTCGTTCAAAACTCGGCATGCCTTTATTTCACATGATATATCTAGAACTATAAAGGAAGGTAACAGGTGGATTACATATTCTAGATTTCTGGAAGGTATATGACACGATCTCCAATCGCAGCCCGTTAACGAGGGCACGAGCATATGTATCAGGCTCAGAGATACGAGAGTGGCTATATCCAATATGCAGCCCAGTGCAATTGGATAGCTGCTGTTCTCTTTATACTTAAATGATTTGGCGGGTCAGTAGTCTGCCGACGATGCAGCGGTCTACGATAAGTCATCAAAGCTGAGTGATTGTAGGAGGACACAAGACGATTTAGACAAAATTTCCATTTGGTGTGATGAATGGTCGCTAGCCTTTGAGAGGTGGCATGAGCCCCCTCTCATATTTCTATCTTACGATTCTCCTCTCTAGTTGCATGCGGTGGAGGGTTGCTTTTCCTTAACACGCGTACTTCCCACGCAGCGTCTCTCGTCACCCGGGTGGGCCGGTGACAGGCGGGCTCTGTGGAACTGGAGAGAGTTAAGCCGACGTGTGTGAGGCAGTCGAGTGAATGCTTTTCAGACGCCGACATTGTCAAGAGACACGCCCGCTGGGGTGTGAAGTAGCGGCTGGGCTAGAGGTTCCGTTACTTCAGAGAAACTTTGCGAAAACACTTTCTGGCGGGCTACCAGCGAGGCGTGGGAATGACTTGTGTACCCACGCAGTTGTGGCGGGAAAATTCCCGCACTTTCTGCAAAATCAGCACGGAAATTGGCGCCAAGAATCTCCATTGGTGGAATGGTAGTGCTCCGGCAATGGAGTGGAATTTCCGCCGGTTTTCGTGTTGCTGATTGGAACGTAACCACGACCACTGTCGTGGGGGCGGGAAGGTTGTGTGTTCGGCCTGTACGGGTGCTCTGGGTAGTCGGCAGTCGCCTTTCGGTCGAGGACGTCGGAGCAACCAGCCCTCGCCTGCGGTACGCCAGATCGTGTTCTGGGAGATAAGAAGACTGTTGGTAATGTACGTCCGCAGCACCGGCAGATAGGGATTTTCCTAGGTGATAATCAGAGCTCAGCAGAGCGCGCCTGTTCATCCTTTTCTAACTTTGTTCAGTTTCGAGTAGCAGCAATTACTATTGGGTTAGCTGTGTGTCTCTCTTGAGATTTGAGTGGAAAGGAATTGGCTCCACATACCACTTCGTCTTAAACCTCACGATCTAAGTTAGGGACAACTTCACCTTTACTGTGTTTGTATGAATCTCCAATTTTAGCCAATTTGATGTTTTATATTTCCTGTGTCTCTTTTACTATTCTGCGTTTAATCTTAATAAATCATATTGTTATTTTGGACAGAACTTTCTTTCTGTTAATCAATAGAGCAACCCTATCATTCCTCACTATGCTAATGAAACCTTTGTTTATTTAACTTATTTATCAAATTAAATTATTGCAGGTGCCAAACTCTCTTCTACTCCACTAGCAGGGTTGATTAGAGTCAGTTCGCGTATTTGTTTTATCCTTGTGCAACAGCAAAAGTCGGATTTAGAATAGGGGGGGCTTAGAGCATGATTTACACATGTGGATTCTAGTAGAATTTAGTGATAAATACACTACTAGCCCCGGCACCTCGCATAATATGGCGACCCTTGGCCTCGGATCTTTCCTGTGAATCTCTGATAAACAAACAGGATTCTTAGTAGGAACATTCAATTTTTTTTCTCTCTATTTTTTTTAATGATTAATACCCAAGTTTTTTTTTTGGTAGTTCCGCGTTTAGTTTTAAGTAGCGGCGCATGACTACAGTTTTTGTTTTCAGTGTATATATTTTTTGTTCATTGTTTTTTTTGTGTTTCGCTGATGTGGTGTCTGTACCGCATCGCACTTTGTCGGATTTGTGTGCGGTTTCTGTACATCAAATTGTGTTTGTGATTACAGCGTTGGAACAGCGTTGTTGAAATTTTATGTTTATGTGTAAAAAATATATGGAGTAGATTAATTTTATTGTGCATTTTAGATGAATTTGTTTTTATGAATGATAACGAGAAGTAAGGCACGACTATTATCGGGCGAAGCTAAAACAAAAGAGGATAGCATAATGGATAAGGGGCAGTTTACTGACGGGAATAGGTTCGGAGATGAGATGGGCACATTTTTAGCAGGACAGGACGCCAGGGGCATTGATGAGGAAGGTGATTTGGACGCGATCTCAGAGCAGCGTTGCGGCCGTGATTATGATAGTGAAGTAGAGGATGAAACAGAGACAGGCACACAGGTCGAGACGGTAGCAGAAGTTTATAGTCAAACGAACGAGTGCAGACAGAGGCCAGCTCGGTCACGTCAGAGCTCTAGCGCCCAGGTGTCCAGAGTTACATCGCCCATGTTTGAAGAGGATCAAGAAGATGACGTAAACCCAATACTGAGCTTCCTACGATCAATGAAAGAAGAAGCTGACGAACAGCGTAAGAAGCAGGAAGAAGCTGACGAACAGCGTAAGAGGGAGAAGGAAGAAGAGGAGAAACAACGTAAGAAGGAGAAGGAAGAAGCTGACGAACAGCGTAAGAGGGAGAAGGAAGAAGAGGAGAAACAACGTAAGAAGGAGAAGGAAGAAGCTGACGAACAGCGTAAGAAGGAGAAGGAAGAAGAGGAGAAACAACGTAAGAAGGAGAAGGAAGAAGAGGAGAAACAACGTAAGAAGGAGAAGGAAGAAGCTGACGAACAGCGTAAGAAGGACACGGAGGCAATAATTTCGCATATAGGGGAAATTCGTGGGGAATTATTAACAATAAAGAAAGAATGTGGAGAAGCAAAACAAATGTCAACGGTAGCACAAAAAGTAGCAGGCCTTGCCAAAACTGCAGCAACAGGGGCAATGAAAGTCGCGGAAGCAACTTCTAAACTCGCAGGGCGCTTGCGACGTACAACACAATCCCACTCAAAATCCCTAGCATTCTTAAAAACTCAAGGTAATATCGCGGTTGCGAACTCCACGAAACGAATGGAAGAAGTAGAGAGTCGGATAGCAAAACTAGAGCAAAACGGGCACACGAGCACTGCGCGTTCGGATACCCATGATGGAGTACACAGAATTGTGTCTCCGAGGAAAAGCCCGCCGTGCTCTAGCCCAGTGACAGAGTGCGGAACTAACAATGCACACGCAGAAACAGCAAGTAATAGCTCCAATAATTATAGCCCACTTAGGAGAGTGAATTCTGAGTGCCACTTCCACTGTGATACAGAGGTTGCACATCACAGTTATCAGCAAGATAGAACAGGACACTCAGCAGACGTGCAAGTATCGGAAACGAGTGACAACACCAGTGCGAGGATCAGACAGGATTTTGATCACAATCACTTCCTGTCGATACTGAAATTCCAGAAGTTCAAAGAAAATGGAGGGTCGATGCATCCGAAGAGCTGGGTGATGCAGTTTACAAATTCATTACCGGCATCATGGCCAACCCAGGCAAAATTAGAATTCATGTGTGGACACATCGAAGGCCAAGCCGCGGAAAAGATGCGGGGTGTGGCAGTGACGTGTCGGACTTATCAGGAATTTGTTGGTGCATTCCTGCGGACCTACTGGTCAAAGGAAACGCAAGATAGGATTAAAGAGGAAATAATATTTTGTCCTGAACTGGAAGTGTCCGGGCATAGGAGCGCAACCAAATTTCTTGATGATTTACTCAAGAAGAATCAATTTTTAGATAGTCCATATAGTAACGGAGAAATCATTAAATTTTGCTTTTCCAAATTGCCAGTTAGGTACCAACAGACACTTGTCGGCAAGTGTGGAGCTGACATAGAAGCATTCAAGATTCTATTGAGCGAACTCGAAGTAGTCTTTGATAAACAAGACGCAAAGGACAGGAAGAAGGGGCAAAGTAACAAATACCACCGGCCAGGAACAGAAGACGACAGCAGATTGCATAATCGCACTGGTCAGTTAGGAAACCAGGGTTACGGAAGTCAAGGTTACGCTATTCAAGGTTATGGAAACCAAAGACACGGAAACCAGAACGTCAGGGAGCAGGGTCAATCTAGACAAGGAATCTGGGATAGAAGGAATAACGAACGGCAAAGCGACCGTAATTGGAGAGAGCGAAACCAAGGACAACGGTGGAACCAGGAGATTGAAACCAGACCCGCAAATCCTAATGCACGTCAGAGGAGGGGGAGCCTAACTAGGGATTGACGCCAGACTAGTGCGAACACAGGCCGCCGGAATTTCGCACGTAATCTCGGACCTGGCCAACTACGGATGATACATTACGGAGATTTATCAGAAATCCTGCTCGAGGAACATAAAGCAACTCCTCGACATGATCGGCAGCCTCTTATCACAGTAGCAATAGCTGAAAAGAGTCTGAATGCGATAATAGATAGTGGAAGCTACATAACAGCAATATCTGAGGCAGCATACAAGAGGTGCTCTCAGGAGATGGACTGGCCTGTCCTATCGGTTAAGAAAACCAAAATAAAAGGGGCATTAGCGGGTAAATGTACGGAGGTCACCCAACAAACAAGACTGGAATTCTCCTGCCAAGGACACAAAATAGAGTCTAACTTCTGGATCGTGCCAAATCTGGCGATCGACATGATAATAGGAACGGACTTCCTAAATGAACATGAAGCGATAGTTGATCTAGGACGAGGTGAAGTGGTTTTGAGGAAAGGGAATCCCGTCCACATTAAGTTCGACGATCAGCTGATCCCAGCTCAACTACCGTCTAACTGTGTTCGGATAAACTATGCGTGTCTGAAAGACAGAAAGGAAGAACAGGACGACGTTGCGGATAGGGGAGAGGACACGGATGAGAATGAAGTCGGAATAATGGGAGAAATAAAGGAGAAAATAGGAGAAAAAGTGGAAGCAATAAAGAATATAAGGGGCGAACACCGCAAAGAACTTCATAAATTACTAGTAGAACATGCGGAGGTCTTCCTTCCCAAGACAGGATCAATAAAGAACTTCCAATATGAATTTCGTGTACGTCCGCACAACCAGTTTCGTGTGCCACCCTATCCAATCCCCTTGGCATATCGACAGAAAGTAGCAGCTGAAATTACGCGAATGCTGAGTGAAGGAATAATAGAACCTACGGCTTCAGCCTATAATAACCCGTTAAGAGTAGTCGAGAAGGCAGATGGTAGTATTCGTTTAGTCTTGGACTCGCGACAAATTAATACCATAATAGAACCCGAAACAGACAGACCGGAACGATTAGAGGAACTCTTACAAAACTTCCATGGAATATCAATCTTCTCATCAGTTGATCTAAAATCGAGTTTCTGGCAGATCGAGCTCCATCCAAATTGCAGACAGTACACAGCCTTTTTAGCATTTGGAAGATGTTACCGGTTTCGTCGTCTACCATTTGGTTTGAACGTTTCATCTGCCGCATTCATTCGGGGGCTGGACGGCATACTAAGCGATAATTTGAAACGTCATGTCACCAGCTATGTGGACGATTTGCTGATCGCGGAGAAATCTTGGGGAGAGCACAATGCGGTCCTCGGTGAACTCCTAGCGACATTCAAGGAATACGGTGTGACTATCAATATCGAAAAATCGAATTTTGGGACGTCCTCTGTGAAATTTCTAGGACATATCATCACGGGTGAGGGCATTGCGCCAAATCCCGAAAAGATCGAAGCGATTGAAAAGTTTCCCATTCCTACGACAAAGAAGCAGTTAAGGGGGTTCTTGGGGATCATAAATTTTTACAACCGCTTTATACATGTCAAAACTCAGAGCAGTCCTCGGTTGCATCAACTTACAGGAAAGAAGATTCCTTGGGAATGGGATGAGGCGGCCGAATCCGAATGGAAAACATTAAAATTCGCATTATTACAAGCACCCATCCTATCACACCCTAATTTAGCTGAAGAGCTTTGCATAGTAACGGACAGTTCATACTCCGGTCTGGGTGTCATGGTGTTCCAAGACTATGTACATGAAGGAAACAGGGTGTGGAAGACAATTGCGTTTGCTAGCAGAGTACTAGCCAAGAGTGAGAGGAATTACTCAGTAACCGAGTTAGAGGCGCTGGCTATTGTATGGGCGTTTGAAAAATTCAGATACCTTCTGTTTGGTCGCAAGACGAGGGTCTACACAGACCACAAGGCACTCGAGTTCTTGATGACTGCAAAGCTTAATCACAGGCGGCTCATTAGGTGGGCATCGTATCTACAGCAGTACAATTTTTCGATAGAATATATCCCCGGCAGTCAGAACATCATTGCAGACGCCTTATCACGGTCACCGATCGGATTTGAGCACAACATGGAAGAAGATCTGGAGGAAAATCACTACTGCCTTTACTATATGCAGAAAGTAGCCTTTGAAAATTTTATTACCTGTAGTATGCAGGACATCAAGGAGGAGCAAGACAAGGACCCTGCCCTAGTGTTATTGAAACAGAAATGGATAGACAGAAGACACGCCACCATCAGGCAGTTCTACCTCTTGCGGAAAGGCATAATTTTCCACCGAAATTATACCAATGACACTGAATGGGGGGTATGCATCCCTGAACACCTAATAAACAAGGTTATATGGCATACTCACCTCAGCTATGGACACTTCGGACCACGCAAGTGCAATCTCAAGCTAAGGACCATGTGTTACTTTCGAAACATGGAGCGTCGAATTCGGAGGGTACTGTCGGTGTGTAAAGACTGCCAAAAGGCTAAGCACACTACTGTGAGCATGCAGGCACCATTATACCCAATCGTACCGACCAAATTAAGACAATTAGCAGCAACAGATTTGATGGGACCTTTGCCAAGAACAAGAAGAGGATATACTTACGTATTAGTGTTTGTTGAACTAACGTCCAAATACGTTACCTTTACGCCACTGAAGAGGGCGACAGGACGAACTGTATCACGAGCCCTCATCCGGGATTTCCTACCACAGGTTGGTCATGTGAGTAGAATCATTTCTGATAACGGGCCACAGTTTAAGTCAAAAACATGGAAGGAGATGTTGCGTCGATGTAAAATTGATCCCATTTTTATATCTTCACACCATCCGAGCTCGAATGCTGCAGAACGGGTTATCAAAGAACTCGGAAACTTGTGCCGGTTGTACTGTAACAAACAGCACACGACATGGGACGTTTTCCTTAAAGACTTCCAGGAGGTGATCAATGAGGCACCCCATGGGATAACAAAATTGGCACCCATTACAGTACTGAAAAACCGGATTCCTAAGGACTTGATAACCAAGGTCGTAAACTTCCCACCAAGGGCG
Source organism: Schistocerca nitens (assembly GCF_023898315.1). Taxonomy (NCBI): domain Eukaryota; kingdom Metazoa; phylum Arthropoda; class Insecta; order Orthoptera; family Acrididae; genus Schistocerca; species Schistocerca nitens. Next base: position 1,103,070,959 of record NC_064615.1, on the reverse strand, counting down.
CGAACGCAGCACCAAGCCATAGTGGATTTGGCTCTCAAGAGGATACGGGCTGCAGCAGAGGTCAGGAAGAGACGTGCCGACAGGGGAGCTCGTCTACGACACTTCCAAATTGGACAAAAGGTGCTCGTTAAGTCTTTCCGACTTTCGAACAAACAAAAAATGAAATGCCAAAAATTCTATTCTGTTTACAACGGCCCGTACCGTATAAGGAGAGCAGCTCACCACAATGCTTATGAATTGGAGACGCTGAAAGGAAAGAAGTCCATAGGACTCCACCACATATCTCACATAAAGGAGTTCGTAGAATAGTAGTAGTGTAAGAAATGTACATAGTAGAATAGGCAAATATATGAACCTTTGTTCGGGGAACAATAATCGTTACATTAATAGATTAAGATTGCTAAAGTATTAACACGCTGCGTTGTCTTGCATAAGAATTTACTGCTGCTATCCTCTTTTTGTTTATGTTTGCGATCTCCAATGTCGATGGAGTAGGAGACACTACCTTTTCATGAGCAATGTTTTTGTCCTTTCCTATCTGGTGTCCATGTTAAGGGATAAGGATGAGTGACGAGACGTCGCACAAACGGGCGCATACAAGAACGTGCTCTTAGAAGCGTTCTGAGAGGTCGTGATACGCTCCATAGCGGCCACAACCAGTTCGTGAGACGTTCATACCAATGCTTGCAGGCACGCGTCAGTGCACTGCACGATTGTGGTATATTGCGCGATTTCGAGGGTGAATATGGGCAGTATAGTTTTTGCAGAGCTGCGCCGGTATCGTTGTCTTGCAAGTCGGGGTGAACCTGTGAGCATTTGACTCTAATGGTGCCCTAGACGAGAGAAATGAGGGCATAAAAGCCTACCATGCTAATGTGCTGGTTGGGGATTTAGCGTGCTGCTCGTTTTTGTCACAGATGAATCACCAAGGAATTGTACTTGGATATTCGTGACATACTGTGTAGCTGGCGTGTGTTGGGTGTCTGAATCCTCAACAGGAACCAGTCCTGGCTTGGTCATATTACATTGCTTCTGGAAAGGTGTACTTCGATCGCGAAAACCGCTTCACATAGAGAAGGAAGTTGCAACTATAAATTTATTGTCGTGTATAGCCATGGCTAACCCAGTCTCTGGAGTTTCAGTGAGGCGTAATGAAAACTCGGAGGTCATGTCGTACGGCGCGCACATCACTGTCGTCAATAGCGGCGAGCAGCAAGACATCTCAGCGTAACAGGAACTATGTAAGGGTATTGTATAAGGTAAATAAAAAAATAAATAAATAAATAAATAAATAAATAAATAAATAAAATAAATAAATAAATAAATAAAAGGGAAAGTACGATACTAGGATAAGTTAAACTGTAGGATTTAACAATAACTAGATTAATATTGTGGGGGTTTTCTACCACAAGTGTGGCGCGCGCCTGTTGAGTTGCTATTTTTCAGGTCACCAAACCACAGACCCGAGATGGAGGGACGACGGGCGAGCGAAAGTAGCGTAGTTGCATGTTCTTTATAGCACAGTAAAACTTAGACCTGCATAACAACATAATTTAATTAAAAGACGTAGAATGTAGATCGTTGGGATATGGTAGTTAATTCTTGAAGCATGTCTACTGTCGATCTATATAATTAATAGTAATATTAGTGCGGGCCCGCACATTTAGTTGTTCATCCATTACAAAGCATCAGTTATCACACACCATGTACATACTGAGATCGGTCTCTACACATATATCAAAATAAATTATTTCCATGTCTAGATTAGATGTTATAATGATTGCCATAGATTAATAACTATAAAAGTAAAATAAGAGTGTCTGAAATGACAGACCATCAATGTTTCATTATGTAAATTTATTATAACATAGAAGGTCATGGGAAAAAGTTAGGCATAAGACTTTTGTAAGAATTGTACAGATGACGAGGAACGTGGCAATGCAGAGGCCAGCCAGCGCAAAAACAAGAGGTCTTCGGCTACCTGCTAGAGGGCGAGCGTCCCGTCCTACACGCTGACAGTCACCCGGCTGCCTACCTGAGGGATTACACGGGACCCTCGCCCCGCCACAAGCGAAAGTGGGGCTGGCCGTTGACCCTGACACGCGACAGCCTGCTAGCTCTCCGGACGCGGCAGCCGCTTGGAGGGATTCCCTGCGGCAGACCACGTTGTCGTGAGTACACGAAGAACATCACATATCGTGTCAGAACCTGCGCCTCATGTGCCTCAGGACAGAAAGGGACGCTCTATACTCACCTGTTTGGGTTTTTAAAACTCACTAGCATTGGCCGATCTGCATACACAAAGCAGTATCGTGCCACACTAACAAATGTATGGTCTCATGTCTTACTTCTCCTCTCTATTAGAGAGCAGTTTTTAACAATAGTCGCTCCTAGTTCGATCCTGTATGGATGACCTCACACACTTGTGGAGTCACTCCACGTGCCATCATCCCTCGTCGAACTGCAATATTGGGAAACGTAAAGTTCTGTCCAGCGAGAGAAGAGACCTAGACTAGTGATGTATCCCAACAAGGAGATCTCAGAGACAATTAATCGACGTGAGGAGAACCTATCACTGTGTCTTCCTACCGTACTGCCGTGATCATATGCGTGGGTCTGACTACAATCTCAACAGCGTACTGCAGACACTCCAGAACTCCCTATTGCTGTTGCCACAACGTAGCAACTACACCCGACGTTTAGCCTTATGTGATGTCAGTACGGTGGAATTTGTGAAGTGCCACGGATATTTCTAACAATGTGATTTAGTGCCTCATTCTCAGCACAGTCGTGAACTTTGTGCAATGTGCACGCACAATTTGATGCCCCATGAACTATGTTTTTTTTCTTAAATTTCTTTTTCTGATGTTGTTTTTGTAATGTATGTTATACCTTGTATGCGTTTGTGTTTTACACTGTAATTCTTATTACAGATTACTGTATTGTTCTCCACACCATGTTTTTTTTGTATTTTGTGTTTATTGTTGTGTGTATGCAAACAGTGTGCCTGAAGTCCCCATAAACTGAAGCAGATACCACCACTGTCATTGTGAATGGACCATCAGTTCAGGGAACATTTTGTAAAGGTTATTCTTGCTGCAGGGAGACAGAATGAATCGGAGGTTGTAATTAGATTCTGAAAGCTCACAAAGAGATTGTTAACTTATATAGTATCATGTGTGAGTGAGTTCAGGTTAGTTTAATGATTAAAATTGTTGTAACATCTTGGGCATTTAATTGCGGAGCACTCCAACTCTGATTGTAAAGAATAAACTGCTCCATATTTGGCTCAGATGCCCGGGCCATATTTAGAGAGTGAATGTCTGCGTGAATCGGTGTTTGGGAAGGGGCTCCCTGGGTATGGATGTGTGATGTGAGTGTTAGTGTTCCATATTAAGAAGGTGAAGTTGGCTACATCATAAATAATCCTCCCTCTATGAGTTGCATTTTTCAGTTGCAATGATCTTTTTATAGAGTGCGGTATGTGGAGTCACTTTGTAAGATTGTTCTTGGGCGATTGACTCACTACCTTGCTCCTAAGTGAGCCAACCGCTCACCAATTACAATCTAAAATGGCGTAGGGGCAATGAGAGGTGGCATGAGCCCCCTCTCATATTTCTATCTTACGATTCTCCTCTCTAGTTGCATGCGGTGGAGGGTTGCTTTTCCTTAACACGCGTACTTCCCACGCAGCGTCTCTCGTCACCCGGGTGGGCCGGTGACAGGCGGGCTCTGTGGAACTGGAGAGAGTTAAGCCGACGTGTGTGAGGCAGTCGAGTGAATGCTTTTCAGACGCCGACATTGTCAAGAGACACGCCCGCTGGGGTGTGAAGTAGCGGCTGGGCTAGAGGTTCCGTTACTTCAGAGAAACTTTGCGAAAACACTTTCTGGCGGGCTACCAGCGAGGCGTGGGAATGACTTGTGTACCCACGCAGTTGTGGCGGGAAAATTCCCGCACTTTCTGCAAAATCAGCACGGAAATTGGCGCCAAGAATCTCCATTGGTGGAATGGTAGTGCTCCGGCAATGGAGTGGAATTTCCGCCGGTTTTCGTGTTGCTGATTGGAACGTAACCACGACCACTGTCGTGGGGGCGGGAAGGTTGTGTGTTCGGCCTGTATGGGTGCTCTGGGTAGTCGGCAGTCGCCTTTCGGTCGAGGACGTCGGAGCAACCAGCCCTCGCCTGCGGTACGCCAGATCGTGTTCTGGGAGATAAGAAGACTGTTGGTAATGTACGTCCGCAGCACCGGCAGATAGGGATTTTCCTAGGTGATAATCAGAGCTCAGCAGAGCGCGCCTGTTCATCCTTTTCTAACTTTGTTCAGTTTCGAGTAGCAGCAATTACTATTGGGTTAGCTGTGTGTCTCTCTTGAGATTTGAGTGGAAAGGAATTGGCTCCACATACCACTTCGTCTTAAACCTCACGATCTAAGTTAGGGACAACTTCACCTTTACTGTGTTTGTATGAATCTCCAATTTTAGCCAATTTGATGTTTTATATTTCCTGTGTCTCTTTTACTATTCTGCGTTTAATCTTAATAAATCATATTGTTATTTTGGACAGAACTTTCTTTCTGTTAATCAATAGAGCAACCCTATCATTCCTCACTATGCTAATGAAACCTTTGTTTATTTAACTTATTTATCAAATTAAATTATTGCAGGTGCCAAACTCTCTTCTACTCCACTAGCAGGGTTGATTAGAGTCAGTTCGCGTATTTGTTTTATCCTTGTGCAACAGCAAAAGTCGGATTTAGAATAGGGGGGGCTTAGAGCATGATTTACACATGTGGATTCTAGTAGAATTTAGTGATAAATACACTACTAGCCCCGGCACCACGCACCTTAAATGCGGAAAAAATGCAAGTTAATGTTGATGAGTAGGAATAATAAACCAGTAACTTTCAGGTGAAGTATTACTATCGTCATGCTTACTTCACTGGTGGGATTGATCCGTTCCAGGTCATGTTGAAGAATTTCGGCGAATGGCTTCTAGATTTGTTACCTGTAAGTGCCATGGAACTGCTTTCAGAACTCAAACAGAAGTCCTTGGAGGACGGTGTTCTTTCCTAGGAACTGTAAACACAAAATTTAGAGACCCTCATTTCAAGGTAACTACCAAACGACTCTACTGCAGCTAACATTAATTGCGCATAAGGACCACGAAGATCAAATACGAAAAAAGTAGACCTCGTATGGAAGCGTCCAGACAGCATTTCTACCATCACTCTATTTAAGATTAATTGTACATGGAGCCCTTTGAACTTAAAGAATTCGAAACATGCAATGCCGTAGACGTATACAAAGAAAAAAAAAAAAACTCTGATAATAACTTCTCTGTAATGCAGTAGAAACACGCATACATGAAAAGCAGGAAATACACCCTTCTCAAAGTTAGCTAATATCAACTCTGGCAGCTTGTAGGTGTAGGGTAGAGTTTCGATGTTTCTGTCGCTGGTTTCGAGTGGTTCTGCGAATTTTTTTCTTGGCAGGATAACACCAGTTGTATGGTATCGTCAGTTTTCGCGGCGTATTGCGATTTTATGCCGTCCTTCTGTAGTGCTTTGCATATAGTTGTGTAATTAGGGCCTATCTTTGTGATTAATTACGCAATTAGGATCGATCTTTGCGTCAGTTTCTCGACCAAAATAAATAAAATACACTAACCTAACCTTCCTCTCCCGCATCTAGACAGGTTTCATGTGTTGGGGGTGCACTTGAGCATTCCGTCCAGGAGCATCAGGGTTCGAGTCCCAGAAAGGGCTCCGGTATTTTTTAATTTCCTATCACTTCGATGTGTGTCTGGTGGTTTAATTGTGTTAGGTGGGAGCACTTGGCCTTTCCACCCAGGAGGAGCAGGGTTCGAGTTCCAGAAAGGGTTTCTCTCTCTATGTCGCAACCCCGCGCCGGTAATAAAGACTAGAGAGTCAACCCTTGCCGGATACACTGCGTGCGACCTTGTTGTTGTCTACTAACGATGCTTTGGAATGGACTCTCTCTATGTCACAACCCGCTACGGTAATAAGAATTAGAGAGGCACCACGTGCCGGATACATTGCGTGCGACCTTCGACTAACGATGCTTTGGAAGGGTGAAGGTGTTATGAAAACAGTTCATAATGACTCTGACGTCACGGCCGCCATCGTGGATAACGGTATTTTGGAATAGAACCGGCCTGGAATAGAACCGGCCTTGTTACAATACTCACAAGTGTTTGAGTGGTTTAAACGATTTAAAGATGGCCGCGAAGACACCAGTTATGACACTCGCACTGGCAGACCATTGTCAGCAAAATCTGATGCAAACATTGAAAAAATCGGTAAACTTGTTCGACAAGATCGCCGTTTAACAATCAGAGCAGTGTCTGAGTTAACAGGAGTTGACAAGGAAAGTGTTAGGCAGATTCTTCATGAAAGTTTCAACATGAACAAAGTGTGTTCAAAAATGGTTCCAAAGTGTCTCACAATTGAACGGAAGGAACGCCGAAGAATGATTTGTTCTGACATCCTGGAAAACATTGAAAGTGATCCCACCTTCTTAAAAAATGTTATTACTTGCGATGAATCGTGGTTTTTTACTTACGATCCCGAAACTAAACGCCAATCGATGCATTGGAAAACTCCTGATTCTCCACGACAAAAAAAAAGCACGAATGTCAAAATCGAAATTCAAGGCAATGATGATTGTTTTTTTTTTTGACATCAAAGGGATTGTGCACATTGATTGGGTACCAGAGGGACAAACAGTGAATCAGCATTACTACATTAGCGTCATGGCTACCCTACGTGAGCGAGTACGGAGAAAACGGAACGATTTGTGGAGAAAAACGTCACGGATCCTTCACCAAGATAATGCCCCAGCTCACAGTGCGTTGTCAGTGAAGACGTTTTTGGCAAAACACAACATTCCCATCTTAGATCATCCACCCTACTCACCTGATTTGGCCCCCTGTGACTTTTTTCTTTTCCCTAAAGTCAAGTCAGCTTTGAAAGGAACTAGATTTGAGACTGTTGAAGCAGTAAAAGAAAAAGCGGCAGAAGTAATGTATGGACTTACCGAAAATGATCTGCAGCATTGCAATGAACAGTGGAAAATTCGTATGGAGCGGTGTAGAGACCGAGGAGGAGAGTTCATTGAAGGAGATAACATGAAATTGTAAATAATTGTAAATAAATGTTTTTTCCAGCATCAGTCCGGTTTTTTTTCTAGCCGCACCTCGTACATGTTTTCATTTCACAATTTTGCGCGCCTGCCCTTTTACTGCCGTGCGTCTGCGATTGCACACGACGAAAGAGGCCTCGTGTGGACATACATTTAGTCAATGTGTTCATCTCGAAAACTTATTGAAAAGATTCAATATGGAAAACTAAACCCGCTGGAAATCAAACCCAGTGAAGATGCTTGTGGTGACACTGTTGGAAATAAAACTGTACAGATAATTAATAGGCTTGTAGGGACCGCAGCCAGCAGTTCTGTATAGTGTAGTGCGCGAGTGTTTGACGCGTTTGTCGTGCCGCGAGTATTCAGTTTTGCGCCGACAAATTAGTTTCACGCCGGTGTCTTGTCTATAAACTCTGTGCTGTTTATTCTTAGCTTATAACAATTTATAAGTTTATGTTTACTCTGTGTTTAGTTATCTGCGGTTCTAGGCGCTACGGTCTGGGGACTGATGATCTCAGCAGTTAAGTCCCATAGTGCTCAGAGTCATTTGAACCTTTTTTTAGTTATCTGGCTGTGCATAGCCCTTAGTAACGAGACGAGAGGCTTATACGTTCTCTGACGCGTTTGTCTTCGCGTACAATGCGTCTAAAACACGTTCTGTATTCTTTGACCTACGATCGAGTAGTCATTGTCATCCCAGTAAAGAATACATTGTTTGTGTTTTATTTACACAGAGATACATAATAATTGTGTAATTAGGGTAACCGGTCGGACGGGTCAGCACCCACCCCTACAGCCAAACTGGTGACCCCGACGTCATTTACGCTCGCCTGACGCCCAAATTAGAGGAAGTACTATCGCAGCATGACGTCGTACGATTACCGCCTTTCTGGCGTCACAACCCGGAGTTTTGGTTTGCTCAAGTTGAAGCCAGTTTCTTCGGGAATAACTACTAACACCATCAAGTTCACGCTGGTTGTGAGCAAACTTGACCATCAATATGCGGTTGAAGTGCAAGACGTGATAACTTCGCCGCCAAAGAATAGTTCACACGACTGTCTCAAAGCAGAGCTAATCTGCCATACATCCGCTTCATAAGGAGAATGCCTCTGCCACGTCCTGATGCATGAAGACATCAGGAATCACAAACCATTCCAGTACTTACCGTATTTGCAAAGCGAGATCGACGTTGGCACAGTATCCGGCAGCCTGCTGAGGAACATGTGAAGTAGTTATCTACATCTTCATCTACATACATACTCCAAAAGCCACCGTATGATGCATGGTGGAGGGTACTCTGTACCACTACTAGTTGTTTCCTTTCCTGCAAGGGAAAAACGGCTATCTATATGCCTCCATACGAGTTAATTTCTTGTATCTTATCTTCGTAGTCCTTACACTCAAAAGTGTGTTGGCAGGAGCAGAATGTTTTGGCAGTCAGCTTCAAATACCGGTTCTCTAAACTTTCTCTACAGTATTTCTCAAAAGGAACGTCGCCTTCCCTCCAGGGATTCCCATTTGAGTTCCCGAAACATCTCCGTAACACTTACGTGTTGTTCGAACCTACTAATAACAAATGTAGCAGCCCACATCTGAATTGCTTCAATGTCTTCCTTCAATCTGACCTGTTATGGATCCCAAACACTTCAGCAGTACTCAAGAATAGCTCGCACCAGCGCCCTACATGCTGTCTCCTTTACAGGTTAACCACTCTTCCCTAAAATTCTTTCAATGAACTGAAGTCAAGCATTCGTCTTCCCTACCACAGTTCCCACATTCTCGTCCCATCTCATAATGTTTTGGAACATTACGCCCAGATAGCTAAAAGAATGACCATGTCAAGCAGGTCGCTAGTAATACTGTATCCAAACATTACATGTTTGATCTTCCAACTCATCTCCTTAACATCAGCAAACAACTGCAGATTGCTGCCCACCCTGTCTGCCAAATGATTTATGTATATAGAGAAAAACAGCGGTCTGTCACACTTCCCTGGGGCACTCCTGACGATACCATTGTCTCTGATGCACACTTGCTGTTGGGACAACATACTGGGTTCCATTATTTATGAAGTCTTCGAACCACTCTCATTTCAGCGAACTTGTTTCATATGCTCGTACCTTCGCTATAGATCGCAGTATATCTTGTGAAAAAAGGGCAAGCTGAGTTTCACATGAGCGATGCTTTCTAAAACCATGCTGATTAGTGGACATAAGCTTCTCAGTCTCAAGAAAGTTTATTATATTCGAACTGAGAAGATGTTCAAGGATTTCGCAGCAAACAGAAGTTAGGGATATTGGTTAGTAATTTTGCGAGTCCTTTCTTTTACCCTTTTTATATACTTGAGTCAACTACGCCATTTTATAGTCGTTTGGACTTTGTGCTGGGCGAGAGATTAACAATAAATGCAAGCTAGCAAAGGAGACAATGCTGTAGAGCACTCTTTGTAAAATCAAACTGGGATTCCATCCAGACCTGTTGATTTTTCCATCCAGACCTGTTGATTTATTTACTTTCAAATCTTTCACTTGTTTCTTTACACCAGGGTTGCTTGTTACTATGTTGTCCATACGGGAGTCTGTCCGATGGTCAAATGACGGTATGTTTGTATGATTCGTCTGTGTGAACGATTTCTTGAACGTTAAATATAAAGCTTTGGCTTTCGTTTTGCTATCTTCAACTGCCACAACAGACTGGGCAACAAGGGGCTGAATGGAAGCCTCAGTCCTGCTTAGCGATTTTACATAAGATCAGAATTTTCTCGGCTTCTCTGCCAGATCTTTTGCTAGATGCGACGTTAGTAGTTGTATGCTTCACACAGACCTTTTTACAGATGCACGAATCTCTAATAAACTTTGCTTGTCGTCACTTGTGCATTCGCTTTTGAACTGCGAGTGCAACAGTCTCTGCTTCCTCGGCATCCTCCGAATTTCGTTATTGAACTGTTGTGGGTCTTTTCCATCCTTTATCCACTTATTAGGCACATAATTCTCCAGACCACGATTTACAATCTGCTTAAACTTTGCCCATAATTTTTCTGCTCCTTCTTACTGGACCTCAGTGGCGCCAATTCACTGTGTAAGTGAAATGCTAATAACTTCTAATCTGTGGTATAGCACGACCATTCTCCTGCCCTTCTTGACTGATCTATTAAATTTCGTAATCATAGTTGCTATAATGACATCATGGTCGCTAATCCACGTTTCTACACTGCCATTGTCGATAAGGTCCGACCTATTTGTAGCTACAAGGTCTGTCCGTCGAGTGTGGGCTACCGATCTAACTGCTCAAGACAGTTTTCAGAAAACGTGTTCAAAAGTATTTTGCATGACAGTCTGTACCCCCAGCAATAAATACAGACATCTCAGTCTATACTCGGTAGATTCAAGTCGCCTCCAACTAGTACTGCATGATCTGGGTATTTACGCGCTATTGACCGCAAATTTCTTTGCATGACTACGATAATTCAGAATCAGGTGGCCTGTAAACACACCCGACAGTTAACTTGGTTTCACCTGCATCTGTTATATGACAGCAGATAACTTCACTGTCACATTCAACTCTGACCTCACTAAAAACAATGTTTTTTGTCAACTGCAATGAACAGTCTGCCTCCTATGGCCCTAATCTGTCTTTCCGATATACATTCCATAGCTCACTAAATACCTCAGAGCTGTCCACTTCGGGTTTCATCCAGCTTTTGGTCTCAAGAATAATTTGAGACCGAGATCCTTCCTGGAGAGTAGTAAATTTGGGAACTTTGTTATGAGTACTTCAACAGTTTACTGATAAAATTATGAGAGTCGAAGTGTCTTTACTCTGAACGTCGTTTGATTTCCCTTGCTGCACATCCCTGGCGTGTGTTCGTCAGAGCACTTAAAACTACGGTCTAGCCTAAAAAACTCTCATGGGCACTCCACAAGTACTCCACTACCTGAGTAGCTGATTTCTTTGTGTAGTGCACCCCTGACCTATCAAGTAATGTCCTACAAATCCCCATAAGATAAAGCAGGTCTGGAAATCTGCCAGCAAGACCTTTACAGAGTTGACGAAGCTTTTGGTTGAGATCCTCGACTCAGCTCCAAACAAAAGGACCCCAATCAACTCTGGCAACAATGCTGCAAATTGCGAACTTTGGTTGCAGCTAACGTGCGAGGCTAGCAGTCTTAATCACCTCCACTAGCCACTCGTACAAACTGAGGAACACCTCAGAACCCCTGCAACAAGTGTCATTGGTGCCAATATGAGACACAGCTTGCAGACAACTGCATCCTGAGCGCTTGATAGCCACAGGCAACGCAGACTCCACGTCGAAAATGAGGCCCCCCAGCAGATATGCAGAGTGCAAATTGGCTTTCTTTCCAGCCCTGAATGCTATCTGCCAAGCGGCTCCATAACATGCCTAACATTGCAGCTCCTCCCCCTGTATGCCTGCTCGGAACCTGCTGAAGGAGCGGTCACCTGTCCACTCACAGCATGATTGGGCAAGGCCACGCAGTTAGTCTCCACATTGGCCTCCACCTCGAGCGATGTGAATGTGTTACCACCCACCACTCATCCTGCTGTGAGGGCAGATCCACTGCAACATGTGCACTAGGAGGTGCCTTGGAAGCAGAGCCTGTGGACAAAACAAGTGACATGTGAGGAATCCAATGTGCCACACCAGATTCTGTGCCTCTACTACACCCTGAGGCAGCAGCCTGAAGGTGACTGACCATAGCCAAAAGCACATCCAGCTGTTCGCTGACTGCAGCCAGCTCCTCCTGTGTGTGCAAACAGCATGCACAAATCCTAGCCATCCTAGCATGACTAACTGAAGAAGTAAACTAATAAAAGCAGACAATTGTAGATATGCAACTTTGTATGCTCCTCACGTGTCACCAATGGACGTTGATGCACTAATGAATAATGTAGCTGGCTGTTCAGTGAGCAACTGCTGTGCTACAGATTGAATGAATTTAGACTTACAAAAACGCGAAATTAAACCTCGTCAACAGAAAAACATGCACGAAATTTAATTAACATACCACAAGGATAAAACAGAAAAAGACTAATACTTAACTTGCCGTTCTATAGTTGTATTCGTATATCAGCCAAGGACTGGAGCCTGACTTGTGTTGCAATCTGAAGTGCCTTTAGACACAGTGGCAGAGCTAGCAGACAAGGTGCAAGACACTATATCACCCACGCCTGTTAGTGTTACAACTGCATAGGATGCAAGCAAGTTTGCCATGGTATAACGCACTGACTACAGCACTCGGGCAGCAAAACTGAATGTACTGAGAGGGTAGATTGGGCAGTTGTTATCTCGCTGTGATGCCAGCAGCGACTGTGGCTAATCCAGATTCTGGAAGCGATCACACACCAGATCGTCAGTCACGTCGACTATGACTGGGACAGAAACGCAGAAGAGGTATGATGACACCACAGCAGATCTGGCGATCAAGCACGTCGCTGTACCAAATCCTGTGCATTCCCAAATGCCAGTGGCAGTCGGATGTAGATGCTTTGTCCAATTATCAGTCTGAGTCACAGCATCTGTTTATAAGTGATCGACGTATAGGACAGAAATACCTGATTGACACTTGTTCCGACCTGCATATCTTCCAACGAACAACCGGTGTAGGCTGCATATGTTGTTCTGTCTAGCTGCTGCAAACAATTATTGTATTACCACATGCTACACAATGTTCTGAGCTGGATCTAGGCCTATACAAAGCGTTTGTGTGGCACTTCACGATTACAGACGTTGCAGAGCCGATAATAGGAGTGGACTTGCTGGCATACTACAACTTTCTTCCTGACAGCACTGACACACACCTGGTCGACCAAACCACCAGAGTGATGGCTGTGGTATTCCAGTGCCATGCTACCACCTAATCTGCTAAACTGATTGAATCCACAGACAGTGAGTACACTGCTATCCTTAAACTGAAGGCAGGCTGAATGTAGGAAATGAGTAGGAGCAGGAAAAGGTGAAATGCTTGGTACTGCAATTAGGTTATAACTCTTTTACTTGACTTTGCGTACAGATGAGCACGTAGGTCCGAAGCTGTTCATCAAGTTACTAAGTTACAAGTAGTGGTTCGCTCACTGTGAAACAGAAACAATGTTGCTAGGTCGTCTCCTCGGAAGCAAATGTTCAGAATCTGCAGCGGCCCTCGTAGAGCTGAACGGCGCCGGCTAGAGGGAGCTGTCGTCGGTGTCGGTGTCGTAGTGCCAACCTACGAACATGCGCCTACGCCGTGGCATCGTAGCTATCAATACCACATCCCTTCCCCCTGAAATGATGCACCGTCGTCGAGTAGGGCTTCCAACGGCGGGTGGAGGGACTCAGGGGCGGCGCAACTGAAGGGGAGACAGCGGAACAGCTGGAGCACGCTGTCCACCTGCGACCCCGAATTGCTCGCGAGGGGGAGAGGGAAACGCCCCGTGGAAAACCTGCACAGGCCGCGCACCGCCACTGGGTATGCTCGGCTGAGGGGGCGGAGCAACGACCTCCGTGCGCGATGGCGGCAGCGGCGACGGCGACGATGGCTGGAGGTGGGGCAGTGGCTGCAGCGAGAGGCGCCCGTCTTGTGCAAGTGACTGGAGCGGCAGCGGCGGAGGCGCGAGCGGCGGTGGCACCGTTGGTGGGCTGAGGCGGAGAGAGCCGCAAAGCCTCCAATTCTGCCGGAAAACAACCAGCGGCAGAAAACCGAGGATGGCACAAACGGATCTGGTTCCGGTGTCACTTGACAGTGCCGGAGGGACCAGAAATGACAAATAAGCAGTGGCCAAGCTGGCGAAGAATGCGCCCCTGCTCCCAGCGCTGCCTTCCAGAGAAAACGCGATGGAACACCAAATCATGTGGCGCCAAGTCGGGAAGACGCGAAGCAACGGGAGCGCACGGCGGCGGGTGCACTAGCTGCAGGAGCGACCGATGGGCGCGGCCATGTAGCAATTCCGCTGAGGAACGGGTGCCGCGCAGCTGGGAGCGATATGAAGCAAGGAAGTCCAGAGCGCAAGCTCACGAGAGTGCGTAGTACGCAACTTACTCATCTGCGACTTAAACGTATGCACAAAGCATTCAGCGTCTCCGTTCAACTGGGGTGGAATGGGACTGGGGTCAGATGGCGAATGCCATTAGCACCACACAGCCTCGTTCTGGCTTGGTGCCAAACGATTTGGTGTTCCATCGCGTTTTCTATGGCAGGCAGTGCTGGGAGCAGGGGTGCATTCTTCGCATTCCTCCCCCTCCCCCACCCCCACCCCCTCCCCCCATGAACCATGGACCTTGCCGTTGGTGGGGAGGCTTGCGTGCCTCTGCGATACAGATGGCCGTACCGTAGGTGCAACCACAACGGAGGGGTATCTGTTGAGAAGCCAGACAAACGTGTCGTTCCTGAAGAGGGGCAGCAGCCTTTTCAGAAGTTGCAGGGGCAACAGTCTGGATGATTGACTGATCTCGCCTTGTAACATTAACCAAAATGACCTTGCTGTTCTGATACTGCGAACGGCTGAAAGCAAGGGGAAACTACAGCCATAATTTTTACCAAGAGCATGCAGCTTTACTGTATGATTAATGATGATGGCGTCCTCTTGGGTAAAATATTCTGGAGGTAAAATAGTCCCCCATTCAGATCTCCGGACGGGGACTACACAAGAGGATGTCGTTATCAGGAGAAAGAAAACTGACGTTCTACGGATTGGAGCGTGGAATGTCAGATCCCTTAATTGGGCAGGTAGGTTAGAAAAATTAAAAAGGCAAATGGATAGGTTAAAGTTAGATATAGTGGGAATTAGTGAAGTTCGGTGGCAGGAGGAACAAGACTTCTGGTCAGGTGAATACAGGGTTATAAATACAAAATCAAATAGGGGTAATGCAGGAGTAGGTTTAATAACGAATTTAAAAAAATAGGAGTGCGGGTAAGCTACTACAAACAGCATAATGAACGTATTATTGTGGCCAAGATAGAAACGAAGCCCACGCCTACGACAGTAGTACAAGTTTATATGCCAGCTAACTCTGCAGATGATGAAGAAATTGATGAAATGCATGACGAGATAAAAGAAATTATTCAGGTAGTGAAGAGAGACGAAAATTAAATAGTCATGGGTGACTGGAATTCGACAGTAGGAAAAGGAAAAGAAGGAAACGTAGTAGATGAATATGGATTGGGGCTAAGAAATGAAAGAGGAAGCCGCCTGGTAGAATTTTGCGCAGAGCATAACTTAATCATAGCTAACACTTGGTTCAAGAATCATGAAAGAAGGTTGTACACATGGAAGAATCCTGGAGATACTAAAAGGTATCAGATAGATTATATAATGGTAAGACAGATTTAGGAACCAGGTTTTAAATAGTAAGACATTTCCTGGGGCAGATGTGGACTCTGACCACAATCTATTGGTTAAGAACTGTACATTGAAATTGAAGAAACTGCAAAAAGGTGGGAATTTAAGGAGATGGGACCTGGATAAACTGAAAGAACCAGAGGTTGTACGGAGTCTCAGGGAGAGCATAAGGGAACTATTGACAGGAATGGGGGAAAGAAATACAGTAGAAGAAGAATGGGTAGATTTGAGGGATGAAATAGTGAAGGCAGCAGAGGATCAAATAAGTAAAATGACGAGGGCTAATAGAAACCCTTGGGTAACAGAAGAAATATTGAATTTAATTGATGAAAGGAGAAAATCTAAAAATGCAGTAAATGAAGCAGGCAAAAATTAATACAAACGTCTCAAAAATGATATCGACAGGAAGTGCAAAATGGCTAAGCAGGGATGGCTAGAGGACAAATGTAAGGATGTAGAGGCTTATCTCACTAGGGGTAAGATAGATACTGCCTACAGGAAAATTAAAGAGACCTTTGGAGAAAGGAGAACCACTTGCATGAATATCAAGAGGGTTGATGGAAACCCAGTTCTAAGCAAAGAAGGGAAAGCAGAAAGTTGGAAGGAGTATATAGAGGGTCTATACAAGGGCGATGTAGCCCCGGTAACTGAGTGGTCAGCGGGACAGACTGTCAATTCTAAGGGCCCGGGTTCGATTCCCGGCTGGGTTGGAAACTTTCTCCGCTCAGGGACTGGGTGTTGTGTTGTCCTAATCATCATCATTTCATCCACATCGACACGCAGGTCGCCGAAGTGGCGTCAAATCGAAAGACCTGCACCAGGCGAACGGTCTACCCGACGGGAGACCCTAGCCACACGACATTTCCATTTTTTTACTTGAGGACAATATTATGGAAATGGAAGTGGATGAAGATGAAATGGGAGATACGATACTGCGTGAAGAGTTTGACAGATCACTGAAGGACCTGAGGCGAAAAAAGGCCCCCGGAGTAGACAACATTCCATTATAACTACTGACAGCCTTGGGAGAGCCAGTCCTGACAAAACTCTACCCTCTGGTGAGCAAGATTTATGATACAGGCGAAATACCCTTAGACTTCAAGAAGAATATAATAATTCCAGTCCCAAATAAAGCAGGTGTTGACAGATGTGAAAATAACCGAACTATCAGTTTAATAAGTCACAGCTGCAAAATACTAACCCGAATTCTTTACTGACGAATGGAAGAACTGGTAGAAGACGACCTCGGGGAAGATCAGTTTGGATTCCATAGAAATGTTGGAACACGTGAGGCAATACTAACCTTACGACTTATCTTAGAAGAAAGATTAAGGAAAGGCAAACCTACGTTTCTAGCATTTGTAGACTTAGAGAAAGCTTTTGACAATGTTGATTGGAATACTCTCTCTCGAATTCTGAAGGTGGCAGGGGTGAAATACAGGGAGCGAAAGGCTATTTACAATTTTTACAGAAAGCAGATGGCAGTTACACTCCTGGAAATTGAAATAAGAACACCGTGAATTCATTGTCCCAGGAAGGGGAAACTTTATTGACACATTCCTGGGGTCAGATACATCACATGATCACACTGACAGAACCACAGGCACATAGACACAGGCAACAGAGCATACACAATGTCGGCACTAGTACAGTGTATATCCACCTTTCGCAGCAATGCAGGCTGCTATTCTCCCATGGAGACGATCGTAGAGACGCTGGATGTAGTCCTGTGGAACGGCTTGCCATGCCATTTCCACCTGGCGCCTCAGTTGGACCAGCGTTCGTGCTGGACGTGCAGACCGCGTGAGACGACGCTTCATCCAGTCCCAAACATGCTCAATGGGGGACAGATCCGGAGATCTTGCTGGCCAGGGTAGTTGACTTACACCTTCTAGAGCACGTTGGGTGGCACGGGATACATGCGGACGTGCATTGTCCTGTTGGAACAGCAAGTTCCCTTGCCGGTCTAGGAATGGTAGAACGATGGGTTCGATGACGGTTTGGATGTACCGTGCACTATTCAGTGTCCCCTCGACGATCACCAGTGGTGTACGGCCAGTGTAGGAGATCGCTCCCCACACCATGATGCCGGGTGTTGGCCCTGTGTGCCTCGGTCGTATGCAGTCCTGATTGTGGCGCTCATCTGCACGGCGCCAAACACGCATATGACCATCATTGGCACCAAGGCAGAAGCGACTCTCATCGCTGAAGACGACACGTCTCCATTCGTCCCTCCATTCACGCCTGTCGCGACACCACTGGAGGCGGGCTGCACGATGTTGGGGCGTGAGCGGAAGACGGCCTAACGGTGTGCGGGACCGTAGCCCAGCTTCATGGAGACGGTTGCGAATGGTCCTCGCCGATACCCCAGGAGCAACAGTGTCCCTAATTTGCTGGGAAGTGGCGGTGCGGTCCCCTACGGCACTGCGTAGGATCCTACGGTCTTGGCGTGCATCCGTGCGTCGCTGCGGTCCGGTCCCAGGTCGACGGGCACGTGCACCTTCCGCCGACCACTGGCGACAACATCGATGTACTGTGGAGACCTCACGCCCCACGTGTTGAGCAATTCGGCGGTACGTCCACCCGGCCTCCCGCATGCCCACTATACGCCCTCGCTCAAAGTCCGTCAACTGCACATACGGTTCACGTCCACGCTGTCGCGGCATGCTACCAGTGTTAAAGACTGCGATGGAGCTCCGTATACCACGGCAAACTGGCTGACTGACGGCGGCGGTGCACAAATGCTGCGAAGCTAGCGCCATTCGACGGCCAACACCGCGGTTCCTGGTGTGTCCGCTGTGCCGTGCGTGTGATCATTGCTTGTACAGCCCTCTCGCAGTGTCCGGAGCAAGTATGGTGGGTCTGACACACCGGTGTCAATGTGTTCTTTTTTCCATTTCCAGGAGTGAATAAGAGTCGAGGGTCATGAAAGGGAATCAGTGGTTGGGAAAGGAGTGAGACAGGGTTGTAGCCTATCCCCGATGTTATTCAATTTATATATTGAGCAAGCAAGAAAGGAAACAAAAAGAAAAGGTATTAAAATCCATGGAGAAGAAATAAAAACTTTGAGGTTCGCCGATGACATTGTAATTCTGTCAGAGACAGCAAAGGACCTGGAAGAGCAGTTGAACGGAATGGACAGTGTCTTGAAAAGAGGGTATAAGATGAACATCAACAAAAGCAAAACGAGGATAATGTAATGTAGTCGAATTTAGTCGGGTGATGCTGAGGGAATTAGATTAGGAAATGAGACACTTAAAGTGGTAAAGGAGTTTTGCTATTTGGGGAGCAAAATAACTGATGATGGTCGAAGTAGAGAGGATATAAAATGTAGACTGGAATGGCAAGGAAAGCGTTTCTGAAGAAGAAAAATTTGTTAACATCGAGTATAGATTTAAGTGTCAGGAAGTCGTTTCTGAAAGTATTTGTATGGAGTGTAGCCATGTATGGAAGTGAAACGTGGACGATAAATAGATTAGACAAAAAGAGAATAGAAGCTTTTGAAATGTGGTGCTACAGAAGAATGCTGAAGATTAGATGGGTAGATCACATAACTAAGGAGGAGGTACTGAATAGAATTGGGGAGAAGAGGAGCTTGTTGCACAACTTGACCAGAAGAAGGGATCTGTTGGTAGGACATGTTCTGAGACGTCGAGGGATCACTAATTTAGTATTGGAGGGCAGCGTGGAGGGTAAACTCGTAGAGGGAGACCAAGAGATGAATACACTAAGCAGATTCAGAAGGATGTGGTCTGCAGTAGGTACTGGGAGATGAAGAAGCTTGCACAGGATAGAATAACATGGAGAGCAGCATCAAACCAGTCTCAGGACTGAAGACCACAACAACAATGCTTCAAACTCTGAGGACACAAATTGGGGGCCATTGTCGGAGACAATAACTTCAGGAAAGCCCTCAATGCAGAAAATAGACGTCAAAGCCCGAATAGTACTGGCAAATGTAGTAGAAGACATAGGCACAACAAAAGGAAACTTGCTGTATGCATCAATGACTATCAACCAGTGGGTGTCCCAGAAAGGACCCGCAAAATCAATATGAACGCGCTGCCAAGGCGGAGTAGGAGTTGGCCACGCAAAGATGCGCTGGCGGGGAGCAGATTGAACTAGAGACGTTGAAAAATTTGGTGCTGGACTGTGATTCGAACTCGTATCTCCTCTTTCGAGGATCTGAATCTCTCGGAACAGTATAGTTCAATCATTTCGTTCCTTTTCCCAAGACTGCAATCTTCTCTAGGTCTCCTCCAAAGGTAAGTATGTGGGTCTGAAACCTGATCCAGTACAAAAATGTTCATAATTTCATTTCAAGCTTTATCAAGTGCACACCCACCTGCTAGTGAAAATTAACGCGCATTTTTAATGTCTGTTCATGTGCTTCCAACAATCGCAACAGGTGTCGTTATTTCTGGTCAAACACGCACAAATCTTACTGTTCATGAGGAAGCAACTGATACTTAAGCTATATTCGTGGATGCACGGTAGGTGTGCAGTTCTATTGTCGATTAGGCACAAAAGTTTGTATCCTTATTTTAGACGCAGACACCTAGCGACTCGTAAGAAAAACCGATACGTAACATTTGATTTTTCTTAGTTGACAATCCGATTACGTGTTGGGTTCGTATCTCCGTCACAGAACTTCACATCATGCACTTCATCTTTAAATGCATTCACATTTTATTACTTCAGAATGGAGGTATATCAGACATCTTTCGTGGTTAGATAACAGGGACGAAAGGGTCCTGATAGGAGTCACGGTTTATTACAAAAATTGTCGTCTTTTATTTTCAAGTTTAGATTTGGTTACTGGTATTGGCAAAAATTTCGGTAATTCATGACTCTTCATGGCTAGTCATCAATATGATGTGATTAGATTACATTAGATTACTTCTTGTTCCATAGATCATGAATACGACATTTCGTAATGATGTGGAATGTGTCATTTTAATGAAAGATTTCTTTAAATACCATGATTCAATTTCTTTACAACAATTTTTTACACTCTCTCTCATTGCTTTTTATTTCTCTCTCTCTCTCTCTCCTCCCTCCCCCTCTCACTCTCTCTCTCTCTCTCTCTCTCTCTCTCTCTCTCTCTCTCTCTCTCTCTCTCTCACTCTCTCTCTCTCTCTCACACACACACACACACACACATACACATTCTTTTTTATTTTTATTTGTTTGTTGTGCTCGACTATCGGCGAGGCACGAAAACGCCTGTGAACGAGTTTCTTAATTTTGAGTACACTTACCAAAGAAATATAAAAACAACAATGAGAGTTACTGATTTATGATGCTTAGTTTGCAGTCAGTTCTGAGTATTATTAGTAACTACGCTCCAGTTCCTAAACATAGTTACAGAAAGCGAGTCAGACGCATTACGTATTCCAGGCCGTAGCAGCCGCGACTTGGAGACACCAGCTATGGTCACTTCCCAGCCCGCTGTAGGATCACATCGGTTCGTCTTCTTCCTGCTGGTACTGTAACTGAGATTTGGCAACAGGGCAACGTATGTTTGGCAACTCTGTGATCGACGAGTTACTTCCTGGTGTGCACGGAATTAAGCCTCAAAGTTCACTTGATTTTGCCTGTCATTTCCATTAAATAATCTGAGTTATTATCGCTTTAAGGGTAACAAAAGATTGTAAATTTACGGTTTTCAGCCCACGAAAGTCGTTAAAGGTGGAAATCGCAACTAATCTCGACCTTTAAATAGCGGTTTACGAGTTCTAGTTACTATTGCCCTCGTAAGAGGAAGCTCAGACCCATATCTCTTCGCCAGCTCTGTGGTAACCTGCTGACCTCTGAAAAAGGGTCTGTTATGGTTTGCAGTTCCAGTCCCACTGACTGCAACGTTTTTATCCCTTCTGTGAAAGAGCTACAAGCAGTCGGATCAAACATCAATAAGGAAATCGCAAGAAAATGCTTTCGGCTCATAGTGCAATGTTGAAAAAGTTGCCATGCTGCACAACAGGTAACGCCTCTTTCCGCTGCTGACAAGCGAATTTTGGGTTTCTAGGAATACGTAACTATATTTATGAAATGCCACATTTGCATACCTCTTGAGTATGACACAGCATACCAATTAAACAGAGACCCAATCAAAATCTAAGTGAGTAGTATTTTACTAATTCGTGTCGATAGAGGCACGCTTGTGTACAGATACTCGGTTTTATTAAAACAGACTTTCGTCGTAAGGTTATCGTGGTTAGTTTTATTTCATTTCTTATAATACAGTGTACAATTTTCGTAAGGTTTCCTTTAATGTTGTTAAAACAATAGTAAACTTGAGAGAGAAATTAATCTTCAACGATATATGCGAATTCTCTGATGTTACCTATGACAGTCTGACAATGCACATGCATGTAGAAAACTTGTTCTGAGTTAAAGCTGTCAAACAAAGTTTGAAGAAGAATAAAATCTCACTACCACACGACAGCTAATGTAGAAAATACTTTTCTGACATATTATGGCACGATGCGCTCTCCCTACACATCTTCGCGATGCATCTGCTGCCTGCTGTCTATTAAACCTGAATAGAACAAAATGTCACAGTAGTTAGCCCTTTTTCCATATGCGACTACTTTGGGTTGAGAAGTGAAGGGAATTATGTTCAAAGTTCCATTTGATTGATAACTTCAGCAGACAGCAGAATTGCGTTTTAAAAAATGTAGCACTGAATGTATTCCAACTCGCGACATCTTATCTACGCTACTAGTTGACACGTAGCTACAACAGCTCTAGAGCTCGACAATTATTCCACCAGAACTTTTGGATTCCATAGCACTGTGAGATTATGCATATGGCCAGGTCTTGACTTCTGAGAGACAAACAGTTACAGCTTTTCTTTTGGACTGAACGACGTTTTCTACAAACAGATAGCCCAATAGAATAGCTCAAGTGGAAAGGAACACTTCCTATTTAAACTTCTGCATCCTACACTGTTGGCAGGTCTGTGTAGGTGGCAGTTACGTGATTTTATTTCGGTGATTACAAAACAGAGTCGAATGTATGCACTGGGTAGCCGAGGCAGCTAGTTCATGGTGATTCGGTCAACCAAGTAAATGAATTTACTGAACATGCTGCAAATTACTACAGGGAGCCTGTGTGTCAGAATTCTCATCCACTGTGGCGCAACGGCGTTATGATAGAAAAATAAGTCGCAGAGAAGAGGTTGGTTGGTTTTGGGGAAGGAGACCAGACAGCGTGGTCATCGGTCTCATCGGATTAGGGAAGGAAGTCGGCCGTGCCCTTTCAGAGGAACCATCCCGGCATTTGCCTGGAGTGATTTAGGGAAATCACGGAAAACCTAACTCAGGATGGCCGGACGCGGGATTGAACCGTCGTCCTCCCGAATGCGAGTCCAGTGTCTTCCCACAGCGCCACCTCGCTCGGTAGAGAAGAGGATTTCGTGGTCTGTTGGACGGATGGTAGGTTGTTGTACCTATGGTCTGGGTTCGATTCCCACTTCTGTCAATGACTTTAGATAGGGAGAGACAGATTCCATTCTCTCCTGGCTACACCAAGTGAAGAAGATATAATGGCAGTGTGGTCTGAAAATTCACATTTAAGATGATATTCCTTCTCTACCAAGTAGACGGTAGGTTGATGGTTCAAATGGCTCTGAGCACTATGGGACTCAACTGCTGAGGTCATTAGTCTCCTAGAACTTAGAACTAGTTAAACCTAACTAACCTAAGGACATCACACACATCCATGCCCGAAGCGGTCTCGCGGTTCCAGACTGCAGCGCCAGAACCGCGCGGCCACTTCGGCCGGCCGGTAGGTTGAACCACAATAAAGTCTGGAGTGGCGACATGTAGAAACTCTATCACCAGTAACCTTTCTTATACTAGTTATTTATTTCAAGTGACGAAACAAACGCTATGTATGGTCACAGGACACTTATTCCATCTTTTATCCGAGCTTCTGTATGTCGATAAAATTGGTTCTGAACTGGGAATGCAACTCAGACCGCCCTTAACGCGGAATTTGATCCCTTCGTGGCAATACAGCTCGGCTACAATTTGTTGTTTGTTCAAAACTGCAGATTCCTCGACATCGCCACGTATTACGCGTGAATGGGATCGAATCCTGGCCCGGCACTAAAGATTTAATTATGTATTATCAAGCTCTAGCATGAGAACACCTATCTGCTGGTGGATAATAATTTTGATTCTTAATGTATTTTCATTCGTTGTCAACACTAACGATATCTGACGTTTTTAACTCCCAGTGAGACACAGAACTATTTGCGAGATGACTGCAAGTTCAAGATGTTATTCTGAGCAGCTGGTGGAGAAAAATTCGGTAGCTGACGTCTCTTTGTGTGTGGTCAACAACGATATGTGTGGGGCTCTATTCACAGTGAGCGCTGAACTCTTCGTCATATTATTTCTAGTTCAAACATGCTCACATGTCACTGCTGGTGCAACAAACCCATATTTAACGTTCGTTTTCTCTAGAATAGAACAGCGATAGGTGCCGGGTTGGAGTCCTGGGAAGGAAAAAATTAATGTTTCGTCTCGTCATTTCAGTTAAAACATCTAGCTACTGCCGCGAAAATCCGATATGTCACATTTGACTGTGTTTCGATAGCAATCCGATTAGGTGCTGGGTTCGAATCCGTGTCCAACACAAAGCTTTACCTCACGGCATTTCAAGTAAGTTACTTGTGAAGAAGCAATATTTAACATCTCTCGTAGTTCGTTAACAGGGACAATAGATGCTGGGTAGGAATTCGCGTCTGTTAAAAATGTTTGCGTTATGCAATTTAAAGTTGATATTTGCTAACTTTTACTGTCTAAAATCGAGGTATATCACTCTCTGTATGCCTAATCAGGAATAACTGTTAGTTTCCATCAGTCTCGAAATCTTTGCTTAGTCTGCATGAGCTGGGTTTGAATCCATATGCGGAACAAGACGGTTCGTCGTGTCATTTGAAGTTCATACATATTCTCAACTAGCTGCTCGTGAATAACTTAAATTTTTAATGTCATTTTGTGTTAAATAATAAGTACGGTATGTTACTTTGAAGAGGAAATCATGAATACGACGAACTTACTACTCGCATTACCAATCTGACGTAATAATGAGAGTGGTAACATTTCAGGTATGTAATTTATTGTAATAAATGTGAGCTTACAAGCCTTAAGGACAGTCTTATATGTGATAAGGTGTTCCCTGATATTTGTAGTATCGTGGTATTACTTTACATCTTGAGTTATTGCGATACAGAGCAGTGTTTTCTAGTGGTGACTTATTGGAACCATTTTCAATAGTCAAACGACTGTACCAAGGAGCGATTAGAGGACCTGCTAGACAGCTGCGTTATGCCGGTTGCATGCGAATCAGGCGAAACGCAATTCAGGTCGTTCGGATACTTGTGAGCACGACTGTACATCTCGAGGTGAAAACGTACGAAAATGCACAACTGCACTTTTGCGAACTTATGTTTTATTTTCGCATCAATACTGTTGTGAACCCACTATCTGGTATCAATGCATTACATTATCATCCATTATATATAATCATTTTGATAGTACACTTGATATTATAGATGAGTAGGACACAAGACAGGACATAGATAATGTCCGTTTGACGTCAACAGTGTGTAACATTTTACTTTTTTTGAATAGGACAATGTTCCTCTCCAATAATTTTTAGATTAGTTACAATAAGCTTACGCTGCAAGAGAATTCGCTTGTATTTTTCAATATGTGGTCTGTTGTCGGTTTGAAGGCCTTCCACTACATCGGCAACGTAATGCAACTCCACCGAGGGCTGTCTGGATATAGCAATGTGAAAGTTGCGAGCTGTCGAAGACGATCTTCATATTCCTAATGCGATTAGGACATCGTATACTCTTGACGATGTTTAGCACTTGTGCGGTCAGTCACCCAATTTCAGAATTCATGTTGAGTAATCCTGTTAAATTCCCATAATATTGTCTTTTTATATTGATGAGTAATATGGATAGTCGTCACGTTCATGTGCCGTCTACAACGCAAATTTAATGTTACTATCCTAGGAACTAACCTGCAATACGTTCTGTATTTCATAATCGGAACTATCTGCATTAACCGTCATCAGAGCAATGTCAGGGAACAGAATGCAGCAGTGCCTTGGTAGCTACTTGGAGACCTGCTTGAGTCGTGTACTAAGGAAAGGGTAGTTGCTGGTTCACATTGTATTACACAAGCGAGAAGTACCGACTTTTCCTTTTTCTCTGCAAACATCCAAAACTAAATTCAGTAACAAAATGCTAAGAATATATTTGCATTGTGCCAACTCAAAGATCAATAGATATGGATATAGATATAAATATAGATTTTTATATTTAAAGCCATTCTCGTTCTGCGTTGGAATAAACATCATTCATTATTTGCTTGTTCTTGTTACGATTGTTATTGTCATTCTCTCACTCGCAAGAGTTTTCACATTCCTATTTGGTATCGATGCACATGAAGAGTGGCTATGAAAGAAGGGAATACTGAATGTTACGTCATGCAGAATACACTCATTTACTTCGGCTCCTCGTGATCAACGCTACAGGAGAAGTGAGATTAATAAAGTTAACAGTGTGAGGACAGACATGCTGGCACAACTCTGCAACTACACAGTGTTACCAGATAAAATGGTGCTGCGGAATCGAAAGTGTAGCACGGACTTTGCCACAGTAGCAGACAGCTGCTAATTTCGGACCATGACCGTGGATTACACTTCGGTCAGTGCTGGTTAGAGTGTTGCAACTGTAAATGGAAGGCTTTGTTTGATAGTCTTGTGCTGATGCTGTCTGAATAAATTATGCCATTGGATGAAAAGCGGTTTAGTTTTGAGACCTAACCCACGAGGGGGGAAGGCACAGTGGTCTGCTTCAGGAATTCCAAGCAATAAAACACAAAAAACAACCCAGGAAGGGTTCGAACAGCTACTTTCATGCAGAGACATGCATTTGGAATCTGTTCATCGTTACGGGGTCAAACAAGAGGGTAACATTACTGAAACAATGATCTGGCTACTTAGTATATAATAGAGCATACAGATTTCAAGGAGGAAACGTATGAAGACGCAGACTTCCTCGTTATCAATATGTGCGGCATATCTTTCGTGTTAACGAAAGTAATATCCCGCTTTACCTCTTCTTACGTCTCAAATTAAATGAATGCCACGAGGAATCGACTATTTGTTGACTGCGTCTCTTCTTGCTTCCATCCTTACCAACATATTTCTTCATTCTCGTGGTAATCATGACATTCTATATGTATGCTGCAAAAGATTGCACGTGGACAAATTCGACATCGAGGTGCAAAGCGTTTGGTATCTTACATTATATTCAATTCGAATAAGCTTCCGATGTATTTTTACTTCGTTTGTATTTTTAGATGATTATGAACGTTACGGAAAATTATCTCACATGCTTTACGTTGAATGAGAAACATTGAATGACCCGTTTTGCTTTCCCTACGTTGAAATGATATAATGTCGGCGTCCACAGCCTTCTTCCACGCCGGAAGCTGAAACTTGTATCATTCTGGATTAATGATAATTGAATGTCTCAAATGTATACATGGCCCACAAGGCGACGTCAGAAACCATCAGGGGAGAACGCCGCATAAAAACCAAACGTGCGCGCGCGTCTCCACTCTGAAGAACCGTGTCGGAGAATCACGGCAAGCATTTCGCTGAAGAGCTGCCTCGTAAGAGAGCCGAGAAATGGCAGCGTCGTAGCAAGTATTTGTCAACACTCTGATAGTGCATTTACTTCCGGGTGTAGGCCGGCATTACCTCGCTAAATTCACTTGACATTCGTTTTCCACATCGAAGACTCGTACGATATAATCCACTGTAAGATGAGACACTTAGAAAGTATATTTAATTTCTGGAGTCCAAGAACGGCGTTCTTCACATACGTAACACCTGTTTGTGTGTTTTAAGGTTGCGTTTTGAGGCTCAGGCAACATCGCAGTGACTATAGTCCGTTCGTTGTCGCCAGTGTGTCGTTAGCTCAGAGGTTATTCGTCGTACTGTGGCTTTTCTAATGCGGGACATTCTGAATCGGAATACTCCCCTTTCATTATTAGTTCCGGGACGTGACTATTTTCCTCGGACAAAGACCAATGCTGTGAATTGGCTTCGCGGACATGCCATTCACTACCTATTTGGACAAACTGTAGACTCTGTTCTCGATTTTTGGACATACCTCAACGACCGTCATTATGTCGTTGTCCGTCACCCAAAATACAGACAAGTTTTCTCGAACTTCCTTGGGAGTGCTTTCCACGACCCGCCTAGCAGCTGGAATGTGTTAAGCCAAGAGTGAAGAAGGTTTCCTGTTTGAACCAATGAACATATCTGAACTATTGAACGGAACACATCAACTTCGAGAAGACGTGACTCAACATATTACCAGCGGGGCGCAGAAGGCGTCTGATCAATTACACAACAAAAATAAACAAAAACAGAAAAAAAGAATAAAAATAAAATAAAAATAAAATTCAGAAAAAGGAAGATTTTGTTTTGTTTGTAAGGATAGCCCTAACCTTGATTTCCCATATTTCCCCTGGTATATAGGCAGCTCTATGGGGTAGGTTTAGTCAGGAGCCAACGCCTGAAGTGGACCAGATTTTTTTTTTTTTTTGTTATAGGATGAAAAGTGGCGGCGGCACTTGGTTTCTTTCTTTAGTGCCATTTTCCTAAGGGGCTTCAAAATAAGAGAGAAAAAAAGGGGTAATCGTAAAAAAAGTAAAAGAAAGAAAGCAAAATTGAAAAAAAAGAGGTTCCCTTGTGCGATGCGGTGCTCGTACTGTATGACATAGCAGTTCCAATCTCGGTGGAAGCCGCGACTACATTTATAAATACATCGAATGTAGTGAGGTGGTTTAATTTCGTCCCAGTCTATAAAATTAATTTCGGGCCATACTCAGCTCTTGCCGATTAATGTAATATAATACCCGCCTATTAATCAGGGCGTCTGTCTCCGTTGCTTTTGAGCGAGAATGGAAATTGTAGAAATTTTCTGTGGAGCAACATTTATTAATAAAGCGTTTTAAATCATCAAAAGCGATGAGCGGTAGCAGACGCTTTCGATAAAGAACGGGGGAGTGCAGCGCCGCTGCTATCGCCACGGCCGCTGCCAGTAGCCAGCAAATGGATCCCGGAGCTTTGCCGCATACGGCGTCCAGAGGAGGACAGTCTGCAGGAAATCTGCCGCAAAATCGTTACTGGGTAAAATTTTGATATCGGTGTGTCAGAAGGCGAAATAGATTGAATCTGCGCTACCATTACATTCACGTCTTCAGCATTCAGTCAGAAGAGGCTATAAAAATATTCTATGCCAGCTGCTCTCGATCCACTGACATTATGAACAGAAACAACGCACGCTACCGCTAGACCACAGGCGTAATCAGCCTAGGGTTTCTCTATCATGGGACAAGTATTCCTCCAGGAAGTGCCGCAGTCTACAGTGTTGCCAGACTGTGCAGATAACCGGACTTAGAGAATTAGCGAGTTGGCCAGTTTTTTTGTCCCATGTCGCGATCGGCGCGGACTTAGCCTCTGAAGCGGCCGGCCGCCGGTCGAGTTTTATGTCAAAGAGTGTACATTGTCCTGAATTGCGAGGCCAAAAAGTTCAAATGCGTCCATGCCAAAAGTGTTCGTAGCATCACTAGAGCGGAGCACATGGAAAGACACTGTACGGGACGCTGCACCATATGTGGCTAGAAACTACACGTGCCGAGCACTGAGATTTCCTGTCCAGTAAATGCAGTCAACTTGGCATGTGAACGACGAAGCGGGGGCGAACCAAGCAAGTCATACGTAGATTTGTTCAGTAAGGCACCAATGTCCAGCTGCAAGTGAACAGAACGTCCACAAACGTGCAAAGTTACAAAAAGTTTCCTCGCATCGCGCTGAATGCGAGAAGAAGTGTCTTGCAAAACTTGATCCACACGACGAGCTGTTGACGCATGTGAAGCAGAAGGACTTGAATAAACGGCATTAGCGTCCATAGGCTGATGTGAATCCTGCTCACGGCGGTTGCCGTTAGTATTGTAACAAGGCCGGCCCATTCCAAAATACCGTTATCCATGATGGCGGCCATGACGTCAGAGTCATTATGAAATGTTTTCATAACACCGTCACCTTTCCAAAGCATCGTTAGTCGACAAGGTCGCACGCAGTGTATCCGGCACGTGTTGACTCTCTAGTCTTTATTACCGTAGCGGGTTGTGACATAGAGAGAGAGAGAGAGAGTTAGCGCCATCTCTCTCTATGTCACAACCCCGCGCTTACATACACGCGCTAGGCAGGACCTATACAAATCAGTGCCCGGCCCACCTCACTCTCACACTGCTCGTATACTTCGTTCGTCCAGTACTTGTCACGTCTTCGTAATTAAACGTGCAAAAAATGAAGCGTTCAAGTGTAACTGCACTCACTAAGGATACGATATTACTTATTGCCTAATCCACTTCCTCTTACGTCATCACGTACAATAAATTACAATTATTTTACAGAAATACATTTCTTAAACAAAATTTTCAAAACAAAATTATAAAAACAATCATGATGGTCTGTTCCTGTGGATAAAATAAACGTTTATTAATTTAGTCATCCCATCACCACATGGTCTCTAACTACTAATTTCTCTATTTTTACATTCTACAGTTGACGTCAACATGCTACTACTACTACATGCCGTGACCTTTTATAGTAAACTCCTTTCCCTGGCGTCGCTCAGTTACTGCTATTATCTGCGAACAATTAAAAACATTTGTTGCGCATTATTGTAGGTTACTGTAACTCCGAATTTCTCCGATACCCCTTTGATGTTACGCTTGTTTGACTGGTTATGGCACTGGTCTTCCGCTCCTAGTCTGCTTCTGTCTGTAACGGTAGGCTCAATTCAACGTCATGCTTATCTGTTGAACAAAACAAAAGTTAGTTTTGCACGTTACAGCAAGTAAAAATCAGTGATAGTGGTCAAGGTTCATGGCTGGACTTGAGAGCATCTATCTTTTGTGGCGACCTTCATTATCATCCATTGAACGGACTGGGGTGTTGTTTTAGCGTCTCTGCTTAACTCAAATAGTTAAGCCCAGACTCGGCTAGCGTCTCTACAACACTCCTACGGCCCAAATCATCAATAAGCTCTGTCGATCACGCTATTGCGTGCGACTAACCACCTGATTTACGTCTTTCTATGACGGCTCAAAACTCGCCTTTTCACACAACATCCTCATCGCACCCATTACGAATTATCCATGTTTGGTGCGTCCCTATCGCCTAATTTCGATTGACTGGCCACCGGATAGTCGTTTTGATCACCGTACTCACACTATCAACACAATTGAGATAACAGGTGCGTCTCGAACACTACTGCGTCGGACAGACCACCTCATAATTATCACCCGAAACACCCACAATCGCCATACGCCGATAACGCAACGGGTGGGTCCTGAACACTACCGCGTCGGACATCATACCCTGCACTCGTCTCAAGAAACGCAACACATTCGGTGGGACGCAATATCCACCTACCACATCACAACACGCTCAACACACCCCAAATCCATCCACCACAGATCCAGATTTTATCCTGAAAGCTCTCCTGTCCAATAGCCTTGCCATAAAATTTTGTATAGGAAGTTATCTACATAAGATAACCCTTCTATAATTAATCTAATACTTCTAAATATTGTTTGTGTCATAGCTGAAGCAAATTTTCTGTACTAAGCGACCCAGTGGCCCCCATACAACAAAATTTAACATCAAACACATAATATACACACAATCCATACCAAAATAAGACAAGCACATGAAAATAGGAAAATAAATACACACAACATAAAACAAATAATCACAAAACAAAAATAAAACACTGCCTATACTAATACAAATAAACATCGCCAACAAATCACAAAAATCTAATCTAATTATACACTACTTTGTTCCCGGCCGCGTTCTTCCGCTGCCGAGTGTGCCGCCCTAGTCATTCTTGTCTGTTTTGCGCAGTTTGCGTACGGCAAGTGTTAGCCGGACGTATTTTGATTATTTGTGTAGGTTCTGGATTGAGGTCTTCACTCGCTCTCCAGTTCTGCACTGGTTGATCCCTTCCATTTTTATTGGCTGGTTTCCAGTTATTATTACCCTGGTTCCACCTACGTTCCTGTGGCGGATAATGTTTGTCCTCTATTATCGCGCCACTGTGGGTTGTTTCCCCTATTGTTACCGTTACCGGCATAGTTATTCCTCATCTGGTTTCTGTTTCTCTCTATATTCGCGTCTTGGCCTTCCTCATGCGGTCCCCTTTGCTTCTTCTTCTCACGCACCTGCTGGTCGTTATAGGCAAACTCCAGTTCCCTAAGAATGCCCTTAAATGCTTCTACTTCATTTCCGCATCTGCCAGCTAGCGTCTGCTGATATGTAAGTAGCAACTTCATATAGCATACGCGTATAATCTCCCCAAGGCTGCACGGTTCGTCCAGATACTGATTCTTTTTCAGCATGTTCTATAAAAATTTCACAACACTTCGGAAACCTGAGCTCTCGAAGTCGCGTGTCATGAGGATTTCTTGTTTAATTCTGTTTTGGGTCTCCTTTGACCAATATCTGCTCATAAATGCGTCGCGGAACTCTTGGTATGTTCTGCAACCTTCCAAGCGCGCACACACAAAGTCAAGTTTGTACATTAACGGCCACTGTGGTGGTAACGTTAGATCAAACTGTCCAATGAACGTTTTTGGATGTAACGTATTATTATCATCCTTATAGTGCTGGAACTTGTGTACCGACAGAAAGTGTTTATAATCAAACTGCCTAGTTTCATCTTTATGCTGTGGCGTTTCGATGTTTCCATAAACTACCTCCGTGTGCGCCTCCTAGATATCCTGTGGCTCTTGCAAGTGCGAGGTGGATCGCCTAAGCGGGTAGCAATTGCTTGCGCCAGTTGTTCTGCTACTGAACTCCGCCTCCGGCAAATCACTTACTACACGCGGTACCTCCGTACGTGTGCCTCGCGGTTCATAGCTGCCATGACGTTCTAACGGTCTGGTTTCCAGCATGCATGCTTCATTATCACGTCGGTTCACAACTCCTGTGACAGATACTGTGTCTCGTTGACGTACTTCCGAGGTTACCTCCCGCGGATGGGTGTCGAGTACAACGCATCCCTTGATTCTAGTTAAATTTTGTACTTAGATGTTAACAATTTATATGGGCATGCTATGAAGCAACCGCTGCCGGTTGCCGGTTGCCGGGTTCCAATGGGTGCCTGAATACGAATTGAAGGGATTAGGTGGACAGATAATGGGTCTTGCGGTCGATTCTGATGTAGGGTATGTGCTTGAGGCAGACATCGCGTACCCTAATAATTTGCATGGAGAGACAAGCGACTTGCCGTTATGTCCAGAGCAATAAATTCCACGAGGAAGCACCATCCCTAAACTGATGGCCACTGTTGGGGATAAGCAGAGGTATATTATTCATTATCGTAACCTCCAGCAGTGTCTCAGATTAGGAATGGAGCTCATTAAAATCACCCGGGCAATCTCCTTCAAGCAATCCCCCTGGTTGAAGGAGTATATTGAACTAAATACCGAAAAGAGGGCGGTCGCGAGTAATGATTTTGAAAAAGTCTTTTATAAATTAATGAATAATTCAATTTTCGGGAAAACTATGCAAATTGTAAGAAATGAACGCGATATTGTTATTAGAACCGCATGGGAAGGGCGTTACGGCGTGAGAAAATGTATAGCCAGGCCAAATTTTAAGCGTGCCACCATCTTCAATGAAAACTTTGTTGCTGTGGAGATGTCGAAGACTGCAGTCCGACACTGTCGTACCGAGCAGGGTTTGGACCTTATTCGACAGGAGACGGAAGAATGAGCAGGGGATCACCTGCAAGTCATGACAGTAGTTATCATGCGGAAAGGAGAGACTTGGCGGTAGACGGTTCAGGCATCGCTGGATTCTTGGAGCGTATGATGCAGAAGATAGACGCTAGTACGAAAGTGATGCAGGAAAGAATTTAAACGTGTAGAAAGAAGAGGCAAGCTAGTCTGGAAAGAATCAGCGAAGAAACACACAGCAGCATACTGGAGTGTAGAAAGGAAACCCGGGCACAGCTTGCCATCATAAAGCGTGAAACATGCGGTGTGAAGGATGAAGTTAGAGCGAGAGATAGCCGAAGCGAAAAGAACCGCCAATGAGGCGAAATTAATTGCGCGGGGAGCCAAGAGAATATCGAGAGAAACGAAGGAGGACATAGAGAACAAGACCAAGGTCGGCAAAACTGTTATAAATATGCTGCAGACACGAGTGAAAAAGATTGAAGAAACCGTGTCGAGCAGGAAGGAGGAAGCCGGAGAGGCACCACTGATGGCAGAATTTGCCGAATTTAAACGACAAATCGAGAGCAGGGTAGAGGCACTGTCAGTCGACAGAACTTCTACAAATACAGGACAAACTGGAGCCGATATTCAGACAGTAACCACGGAAGAGGTCTCTGGGGTACCCAGAGGCTACCGGTACATTCTCCGGATCTGAGCACATGTGACTCCTTTTTGTGGGGCTGCATTAAAAGACAAGGTGTACAGCAATAACCCCCAAACCATTGCCGAACTGAGAACTGTCTGCGCCACATCATTCGCCAATGACGGCAGGCATATGGAAAAAGTCATAACCTA
Source organism: Schistocerca nitens (assembly GCF_023898315.1). NCBI lineage: Eukaryota > Metazoa > Arthropoda > Insecta > Orthoptera > Acrididae > Schistocerca > Schistocerca nitens. The sequence continues at coordinate 1,103,036,767 of NC_064615.1, read as the reverse complement.
AATCCGAATATCTGAAGAGACGTTTACATGCTGAATATGGTGTGTAAACGCCGTAGTTTGTAACTAATTTACGATTTTTTCGTATAGTTGAATAACTGTCACCCTGTATTATCGATTACTGAAGTCTCTGTTACGTGTACCTATTGTGTTTATTAAACTTAAAGAAAAACTCTACGATCTTGTGCACCACTTTCCTTTGGGTCGTCACGCGCTTTTTCTCTGGGTATCAGCAGACATTTGCAGTTTAATTTTTGCAGCGTGTAGGTAGTCATTCCAAACAAGTGCTGTTCACCACGTCTTTCATGCGACGCCCCTGTTGGTGGAAAGCATCGGTTTGTTTGCCGTTACGAGCAAAATGATTTTTAAAGCTGAATTTTAGGTGCCCATTCGACCGAGCGGTGCGAAATGTGTGTAGTGAGATTTTCGTTTCCTCGATACGTATTAACAGGAACAGTAAAAAACGAAGAATAACCAGGACTGCAGAAGCGATAGCACCGCGCAGGTCTGTGTTGGCTGCTACCGCCGTGCGGAAGCGTTGCCCGGTCCCTCCTGGAATACGCATCATTTTTCGTGATTTTCTGTCCCTGATGTCCACCCCGGGTAGCTGAGAGGTTGGCGCGACAGAATGTCAATCCGAAGGGCCCGGGTTCGATTCCCGGCTGCATCGGAGGTTTTCTCCACTCAGGGACTGGGTGTTGTGTTGTCCTATTGTCCTATGTTGTCCTAATCATCATCACTTCATCCCCATCGACGCGCAAGTCGCCAAAGTGGCATCAAATCGAAAGACTTGCACCCGGCGAACGGTCTACCCGACGGGAGGACCTAGTCACACGACTATTTTTACTGTCCTTAATACAACAAATATCGTACTAGACTCATTTGAGAACAAGCAATCGCTTTAAAAATAATTTTGTTCGCAACGGCAAACAAACCGACAGTCATCACTGTATGTAGCATGCAAGGCTTGATGAGTTGTATTTGTTTGGGCTTATTCTAGCTACACACTGCGAAAATTAAATTGCAACTATCTGCCGAAACACCAGATAAAATGCGCCTGACGACTCTCAGGTGTGTGTGTGTGTGTGCGTGTGTGTGTGTGTGTGTGTGTGTGTGTGCGCGCGCGCGCGCGCGCGCGCGATCAAAAGCAAGGTAATAATTACCACCCTTGCCAAACTTGTTTGAGACAAATGTGGCTATACAAATGAAATTAAAAATGGATAAAATGTAAACTCATTTGGAATCACAATCACTCTTTTCCATTCTCTCACACATTCACCTACTCACAAGGGAACCTCCCCATCGCACCCCCCTCAGATTTCGTTATAAGTTGGCACAGTGGATAGGCCTTGATAAACTGAACACAGATCAATTGAGAAAACAGGAAGAAGTTGTGTGGAACTGTGAAAAAAATAAGCAAAATATACAAACTGAGTAGTCCATGGACGACATAGGCAACATCATGGGGAACCTGAGCTCAGGAGCGCCGTGGTCCCGTGGGTAGCGCGAGCAGCTGCTGAATGAAAGGTCCTTGGTTCAAGTCTTCTCCCGAGTGAAAATTTTATTTTTGCATAGTTATTATCTGTCCGTTCGTTCATTGACGTCTCTGTTCACTGTAATAAGTTTAGTGCCTGTGTTTTGCGACCGCATCGCAAAACCGTGCGATTAGTAGACGAAAGGACGTGCCTCTCCAATGGGAGCCGAAAACATTTGATCGCAAGGTCATAGGTCAACCGATTCCTCCACAGGAAAACACATCTGATATATTCTATACGACACTGGTGACGGCATGTGCGTCACATGACAGGAATATGTTGTCGACCCACCTAACTTGTACACTTGGCGAATGGGTGAAAAGATTCTTCTACCTTGCCCGATTTAGGTTTTCTTGTGGATGTGATAACCAGTCCCAAAAAAGTGATGAAAACATAAGAGTTTGTCACATAAACTGAAAATAAAAAGTTAAAATTTTCGCTCGAGGGAAGACTTGAACCAATGACCACTCGTTTCACAACTGCTCACGTTAACCACGGGACCACAGCGCTCCTGTACTCACAGTATCCTTGATGTTGCCTATCTTGCACATGGACTACTCAGTTTGTATACTTTGCTTTTTTTTTCATAATTCCACACAACTTCTTACTGTTTTCTCGATTGATCTGTGTTCAGTTTTTCAGGGCCTATCCACTGTGCCAACTTATAACTAAATCTCAGGGGGCTGCGATGGGGAGGTTCCCTAGTAAGTAGTACTAATAAACGAAACTCGACTATCCCAGTACCATCGAATTTTTGTTGCAACAACAGTTTCAAGGATAACTCGAGCGCCTTCTTATTTCACCTTAAATTTTTCAGACTCATGAAAGTAAGAATGTTCTTGGAGTTCCAATACTTCTGAGGTTCTGTGCGAATTAAAATGGCTGGCAACGTTCCAAAGTTATTTTCGACTAAAGTGCGAAAGAATCAGCAGCCTATTTAACAGTCGTCCGCCGACCACGAGGCTCTTCAGCATCCGTGCAAACCATTACTTAGTGACACTTGGAGTTGGGCAAATACCAGATCTAACCCATGTTGGGATTCAACTGCCACCTCCGCTACTGAAGAGATCCAAAATAATTTGTGTTTTTAAATGTTTCATTTGATTTGAACTGAGCAGCGCAAATGTATTCCAGATGGATCTAAGCAAGGGAAATCTCTTGGCTGCTCAGTAGTTCTCCCCGAGCGTGCCCTCAAGATGTTTACCAAACGAAATTCCTATATTTAACACAAAACTGCATTCTTTCTTAAGGGTACTGAAACAGATTGCCCGTGGTCGTGCTAATGAATTCGTAGTCTGTACGGACTCCCAGAGTCCTATAAATTTACGACGCTTGTACCCAGCAAACAAATATGCCCCTCCTCCACTTATAGAGTCTGGTGCAGGTGTCAATGTACTGGTTCCCAGGGCATGTAGAGATTAAGGTAAATAATTACCGGATGTGTCGCCAAGGAAACGTGTACGCTAAATAATGTGGCACAACGTGCTGTCCACTGCATACTATATTCTTGCCGTTGAGATACCGGATCATACGTCGGCGAGAAGAAGAATAGCTAGAAGTGTCGGACAGAATCAAAATCTCGGCCGTGGCGCACCATCTTCGAGTCACTGAGGCGAGATGAAGTCCTTCTTACTCAATTTCGGTAGTGCGCAGCTTGTCTGCGCGGGATGACCCTGCAGTGTGTGATCTTTGTGGCGTACATGTTTTAGTAGGCCACATTTTAACTACATCTGTTTAATGTTCTGATAAGAGGGCACTTTTCTTACCAGTTGACAAAGAGACAAATACGGTAAAACTTTAAAGATTCTATGAAATATCTGACTTACTCCCTAATTTATTAGAGAGAAGGCTTTAATGTATTGTAAGGGAGGCGGTCTCGTCCTCGATACGCTATTATTATTATCATTATTATTATTATTATTATATCTTTTAAGTTGTCAGCCAGCCACACAACCACTAATTTTTATTTTAGCCTTTATTCACTATATCATGTATGGACTTAACAGCACTTTATTAACTTTGTCAAAGTATGCAATTTTACGTTCTGAAATATTGGGTGCAACTGAGAAGGTGAATGTGTGAGAGAATGGGAAAGAGTGATTGTGATTCCAAATGAGTTTACATTTTATCCATTTTTAATTTCATTTGTATAGCCACATTTGTCTCAAACAAGTTTGGCAAGGGTGGTAATTATTACCTTGCTTTTGATCGCGCGCGCGCGCGCGCGCGCACACACACACACACACACACACACACACGCACACACACACACACACCTGAGAGTCGTCAGGCGCATTTTATCTGGTGTTTCGGCAGATAGTTGCAATTTAATTTTCGCAGTGTGTAGCTAGAATAAGCCCAAACAAATACAACTCATCAAGCCTTGCATGCTACATACAGTGATGACTGTCGGTTTGTTTGCCGTTGCGAACAAAATTATTTTTAAAGCGATTGCTTGTTCTCAAATGAGTCTAGTACGATATTTGTTGTATTAAGGACAGTAAAAATAGTCGTGTGACTAGGTCCTCCCGTCGGGTAGACCGTTCGCCGGGTGCAAGTCTTTCGATTTGATGCCACTTTGGCGACTTGCGCGTCGATGGGGATGAAGTGATGATGATTAGGACAACATAGGACAATAGGACAACACAACACCCAGTCCCTGAGTGGAGAAAACCTCCGATGCAGCCGGGAATCGAACCCGGGCCCTTCGGATTGACATTCTGTCGCGCCAACCTCTCAGCTACCCGGGGTGGACATCAGGGACAGAAAATCACGAAAAATGATGCGTATTCCAGGAGGGACCGGGCAACGCTTCCGCACGGCGGTAGCAGCCAACACAGACCTGCGCGGTGCTATCGCTTCTGCAGTCCTGGTTATTCTTCGTTTTTTACTGTTCCTGTTAATACGTATCGAGGAAACGAAAATCTCACTACACACATTTCGCACCGCTCGGTCGAATGGGCACCTAAAATTCAGCTTTAAAAATCATTTTGCTCGTAACGGCAAACAAACCGATGCTTTCCGCCAACAGGGGCGTCGCATGAAAGACGTGGTGAACAGCACTTGTTTGGAATGACTACCTACACGCTGCAAAAATTAAACTGCAAATGTCTGCCGAAACCCAGAGAAAAAGCGCGTGACGACTCAAAGGAAAGTGGTGCACAAGATCGTAGAGTTTTTCTTTAAGTTTAATAAACACAATAGGTACACGTAACAGAGACTTCAGTAATCGATAATACAGGGTGACAGTTATTCAACTATACGAAAAAATCGTAAATTAGTTACAAACTACGGCGTTTACACACCATATTCAGCATGTAAACGTCTCTTCAGATATTCGGATTTAGGTTATGACTTTTTCCATATGCCTGCCGTCATTGGCGAATGATGTGGCGCAGACAGTTTTCAGTTCGGCAATGGTTTGGGGGTTATTGCTGTACACCTTGTCTTTTAATGCAGCCCCACAAAAAGGAGTCACATGTGTTCAGATCCGGAGAATGTACCGGTAGCCTCTGGGTACCCCAGAGACCTCTTCCGTGGTTACTGTCTGAATATCGGCTCCAGTTTGTCCTGTATTTGTAGAAGTTCTGTCGACTGACAGTGCCTCTACCCTGCTCTCGATTTGTCGTTTAAATTCGGCAAATTCTGCCATCAGTGGTGCCTCTCCGGCTTCCTCCTTCCTGCTCGACACGGTTTCTTCAATCTTTTTCACTCGTGTCTGCAGCATATTTATAACAGTTTTGCCGACCTTGGTCTTGTTCTCTATGTCCTCCTTCGTTTCTCTCGATATTCTCTTGGCTCCCCGCGCAATTAATTTCGCCTCATTGGCGGTTCTTTTCGCTTTGGCTATCTCTCGCTCTAACTTCATCCTTCACACCGCATATTTCACGCTTTATGATGGCAAGCTGTGCCCGGGTTTCCTTTCTACACTCCTGTATGCTGCTGTGTGTTTTTTCGCTGATTCTTTCCAGACTAGCTTGCCTCTTCTTTCTACACGTTTAAATTCTTTCCTGCATCACTTTCGTACTAGCGTCTATCTTCTGCATCATACGCTCCAAGAATCCAGCGATGCCTGAACCGTCTACCGCCAAGTCTCCCCTTTCCGCATGATAACTACTGTCATGACTTGCAGGTGATCCCCTGCTCATTCTTCCGTCCCTGTCGAATAAGGTCCAAACCCTGCTCGGTACGACAGTGTCGGACTGCACTCTTCGACATCTCCACAGCAACAAAGTTTTCATTGAAGATGGTGACACGCTTAAAATTTGGCCTGGCTATACATTTTCTCACGCCGTAACGCCCTTCCCATGCGGTTCTAATAACAATATCGCGTTCATTTCTTACAATTTGCATAGTTTTCCCGAAAATTGAATTATTCATTAATTTATAAAAGACTTTTTCAAAATCATTACTCGCGACCGCCCTCTTTTCGGTATTTAGTTCAATATACTCCTTCAACCAGGGGGATTGCTTGAAGGAGATTGCCCGGGTGATTTTAATGAGCTCCATTCCTAATCTGAGACACTGCTGGAGGTTACGATAATGAATAATATACCTCTGCTTATCCCCAACAGTGGCCATCAGTTTAGGGATGGTGCTTCCTCGTGGAATTTATTGCTCTGGACATAACGGCAAGTCGCTTGTCTCTCCATGCAAATTATTAGGGTACGCGATGTCTGCCTCAAGCACATACCCTACATCAGAATCGACCGCAAGACCCATTATCTGTCCACCTAATCCCTTCAATTCGTATTCAGGCACCCATTGGAACCCGGCAACCGGCAACCGGCAGCGGTTGCTTCATAGCATGCCCATATAAATTGTTAACATCTAAGTACAAAATTTAACTAGAATCAAGGGATGCGTTGTACTCGACACCCATCCGCGGGAGGTAACCTCGGAAGTACGTCAACGAGACACAGTATCTGTCACAGGAGTTGTGAACCGACGTGATAATGAAGCATGCATGCTGGAAACCAGACCGTTAGAACGTCATGGCAGCTATGAACCGCGAGGCACACGTACGGAGGTACCGCGTGTAGTAAGTGATTTGCCGGAGGCGGAGTTCAGTAGCAGAACAACTGGCGCAAGCAATTGCTACCCGCTTAGGCGATCCACCTCGCACTTGCAAGAGCCACAGGATATCTAGGAGGCGCACACGGAGGTAGTTTATGAAAACATCGAAACGCCACAGCATAAAGATGAAACTAGGCAGTTTGATTATAAACACTTTCTGTCGGTACACAAGTTCCAGCACTATAAGGATGATAATAATACGTTACATCCAAAAACGTTCATTGGACAGTTTGATCTAACGTTACCACCACAGTGGCCGTTAATGTACAAACTTGACTTTGTGTGTGCGCGCTTGGAAGGTTGCAGAACATACCAAGAGTTCCGCGACGCATTTATGAGCAGATATTGGTCAAAGGAGACCCAAAACAGAATTAAACAAGAAATCCTCATGACACGCGACTTCGAGAGCTCAGGTTTCCGAAGTGTTGTGAAATTTTTATAGAACATGCTGAAAAAGAATCAGTATCTGGACGAACCGTGCAGCCTTGGGGAGATTATACGCGTATGCTATATGAAGTTGCTACTTACATATCAGCAGACGCTAGCTGGCAGATGTGGAAATGAAGTAGAAGCATTTAAGGGCATTCTTAGGGAACTGGAGTTTGCCTATAACGACCAGCAGGTGCGTGAGAAGAAGAAGCAAAGGGGACCGCATGAGGAAGGCCAAGACGCGAATATAGAGAGAAACAGAAACCAGATGAGGAATAACTATGCCGGTAACGGTAACAATAGGGGAAACAACCCACAGTGGCGCGATAATAGAGGACAAACATTATCCGCCACAGGAACGTAGGTGGAACCAGGGTAATAATAACTGGAAACCAGCCAATAAAAATGGAAGGGATCAACCAGTGCAGAACTGGAGAGCGAGTGAAGACCTCAATCCAGAACCTACACAAATAATCAAAATACGTCCGGCTAACACTTGCCGTACGCAAACTGCGCAAAACAGACAAGAATGACTAGGGCGGCACACTCGGCAGCGGAAGAACGCGGCCGGGAACAAAGTAGTGTATAATTAGATTAGATTTTTGTGATTTGTTGGCGATGTTTATTTGTATTAGTATAGGCAGTGTTTTATTTTTGTTTTGTGATTATTTGTTTTATGTTGTGTGTATTTATTTTCCTATTTTCATGTGCTTGTCTTATTTTGGTATGGATTGTGTGTATATTATGTGTTTGATGTTAAATTTTGTTGTATGGGGGCCACTGGGTCGCTTAGTACAGAAAATTTGCTTCAGCTATGACACAAACAATATTTAGAAGTATTAGATTAATTATAGAAGGGTTATCTTATGTAGATAACTTCCTATACAAAATTTTATGGCAAGGCTATTGGATAGGAGAGCTTTCAGGATAAAATCTGGATCTGTGGTGGATGGATTTGGGGTGTGTTGAGCGTGTTGTGATGTGGTAGGTGGATATTGCGTCCCACCGAATGTGTTGCGTTTCTTGAGACGAGTGCAGGGTATGATGTCCGACGCGGTAGTGTTCAGGACCCACCCGTTGCGTTATCGGCGTATGGCGATTGTGGGTGTTTCGGGTGATAATTATGAGGTAGTCTGTCCGACGCAGTAGTGTTCGAGACGCACCTGCTATCTCAATTGTGTTGATAGTGTGAGTACGGTGATCAAAACGACTATCCGGTGGCCAGTCAATCGAAATTAGGCGATAGGGACGCACCAAACATGGATAATTCGTAATGGGTGCGATGAGGATGTTGTGTGAAAAGGCGAGTTTTGAGCCGTCATAGAAAGACGTAAATCAGGTGGTTGGTCGCACGCAATAGCGTGATCGACAGAGCTTATTGATGATTTGGGCCGTAGGAGTGTTGTAGAGACGCTAGCCGAGTCTGGGCTTAACTATTTGAGTTAAGCAGAGACGCTAAAACAACACGCCAGTCCGTTTAAAGGATGATAATGAAGGTCACCACAAAAGATAGATGCTCTCAAGTCCAGCCATGAACCTTGACCACTATCACTGATTTTTACTTGCTGTAACGTGCAAAACTAACTCTTGTTTTGTTCAACAGATAAGCATGACGTTGAATTGAGCCTACCGTTACAGACAGAAGCAGACTAGGAGCGGAAGACCAATGCCATAACCAGTCAAACAAGCGTAACATCAAAGGGGTATCGGAGAAATTCGGAGTTACAGTATCCTACAATAATGCGCAACAAATGTTTTTAATTGTTCGCAGATAATAGCAGCAACTGAGCGACGCCAGGGAAAGGAGTTTACTATAAAAGGTCACGGCATGTAGTAGTAGTATCATGTTGACGTCAACTGTAGAAAGTAGAAATAGAGAAATTAGTAGTTAGAGACCATGTGGTGATGGGATGACTAAATTAATAAACGTTTATTTTATCCACAGGAACAGACCATCATGATTGTTTTTATAATTTTGTTTAAGAAATGTATTTCTGTAAAATAATTGTAATGTATTGTACGTGATGACGTAAGAGGAAGTGGATTAGGCAATAAGTAATATCGTATCCTTAGTGAGTGCAGTTACACTTGAACGCTTCATTTTTTGCACGTTTAATTACGAAGACGTGACAAGTACTGGACGAACGAAGTATACGAGCAGTGTGAGAGTGAAGTGGGCCGGGCACTGATTTGTATAGGTCCTGCCTAGCGCGTGTATGTAAGCGCGGGGTTGTGACATAGAGAGAGATGGCGCTAACTCTCTCTCTCTCTCTCTCTCTATGTCACAACCCGCTACGGTAATAAAGACTAGAGAGTCAACACGTGCCGGATACACTGCGTGCGACCTTGTCGACTAACGATGCTTTGGAAAGGTGACGGTGTTATGAAAACATTTCATAATGACTCTGACGTCATGGCCGCCATCATGGATAACGGTATTTTGGAATGGGACCGGCCTTGTTACAATACTGCCGTTGTGGTGACGCCCACTCGAGTCACGCGAACGGGAGACAAGTTGTGAATAAGAGGTTCTGTTACTGCACTCAGCTTGCACATGTCCTTTCTTATTACAAAAATAACACTGTGCGTGACGGGATGGGCAACTGTCCCGTGGGTGGGCACGAAAGCAGTTTGGACACGATTTTGGTTTCTGAGTAGGTGCCAGGCGTGAAACCTGTCTACGTGCGCGCGAGCGGCGCGGCGTGGCTGGCCGTGCTGGGGCCGGGCGGGAGGACACGTTGTGCCGCGCTGACAGTACACACACCCGGGTTCATGTCGAATGCGGATTGCGGAATTAGCCATGTCTAAAGTATCTTGTCTGTCTAGCAAGTCCACTACTTACGGCAAAGATGGCTTTTTAAATTTGAGGATTTGCTTGCGGATGCGGTGATCCGCCGCATTCTGCGCTATAGCGTCTCTAATCATTATATCCGCATATGAGGGTTATCAGGAGAAAGAAAACTGGAATTCTACGGATCGGAGCGTGGAATGTCAGATCCCTTAATCGGTCAGGTAGGGTAAAAAATTTAAAAAGTGAAATGGATAGGTTAAAGTTAGATATAGTGGGAATTAGTGAAGTTCGGTGGCAGGAGGAACAAGACTTTTGGTCAGGTGATTACAGGGTTATAAATACAAAATCAAATAGGGGTAATGCAGGAGTAGGTTTAATAATGAATAAAAAAATAGGAGTGCGGGTTAGCTACTACAAACAGCATAGTGAACGCATTATTGTGGCCAAGATAGACACGAAGCCCACGCCTACTACAGTAGTACAAGTTTATATGCCAACTAGCTCTGCAGATGATGAAGAAATTGATGAAATGTATGACGAGATAAAAGAAATTATTCAGGTAGTGAAAGGAGACGAAAATTTAATAGTCATGGGTGACTGGAATTCGTCAGTAGGAAAAGGGAGAGAAGGAAACATAGTAGGTGAATATGGATTGGGGGGAAGAAATGAAAGAGGAAGCCGCCTTGTAGAATTTTGCACAGAGCATAACTTAATCATAGCTAACACTTGGTTCAACAATCATAAAAGAAGGTTGTATACCTGGAAGAATCCTGGAGATACTAATAGGTATCAGATAGATTATATAATGGTAAGACAGAGATTTAGGAACCAGGTTTTAAATTGTAAGACATTTCCAGGGGCAGATGTGGATTCTGACCACAATCTATTGGTTATGAACTGCAGATTGAAACTGAAGAAACTGCAAAAAGGTGGGAATTTAAGGAGATGGGACCTGGATAAACTGAAAGAACCAGATGTTGTAGAGAGTTTCAGGGAGAGCATAAGGGAACAATTGACAGGAATGGGGGAAAGAAATACAGTAGAAGAAGAATGGGTAGCTCTGAGGGATGAAGTAGTGAAGGCAGCAGAGGATCAAGTAGGTAAAAAGACGAGGGCTAATAGAAACCCTTGGGTAACAGAAGAAATATTGAATTTAATTGATGAAAGGAGAAAATATAAAAATGCAGTAAATGAAGCAGGCAAAAAGGAATCCAAACGTCTCAAAAACGAGATTGACAGGAAGTGCAAAATGGCTAAGCAGGGATGGCTAGAGGACAAATGTAAGGATTTAGAGGCTTGTCTCACTAGGGGTAAGATAGATACTGCCTACAGGAAAATTAAAGAGACCTTTGGAGAGAAGAGAACCACTTGCATGAATATCAAGAGCTCAGATGGCAACCCAGTTCTAAGCAAAGAAGGGAAGGCAGAAAGGTGGAAGGAGTATATAGAGGGTTTATACAAGGGCGATGTACTTGAGGACAATATTATGGAAATGGAAGAGGATGTAGATGAAGATGAAATGGAAGATAAGATACTGCGTGAAGAGTTTGACAGAGCACTGAAAGACCTGAGTCGAAACAAGGCCCCGGGAGTAGACAACATTCCATTAGAACTACTGATGGCCTTGGGAGAGCCAGTCATGACAAAACTCTACCATCTGGTGAGCAAGATGTATGAGATAGGCGAAATACCCACAGACTTCAAGATGAATATAATAATTCCAATCCCAAAGAAAGCAGGTGTTGACAGATGTGAAAATTACCGAACTATCAGTTTAATAAGTTACAGCTGCAAAATACTAATGCGAATTCTTTACAGACGAATGGAAAAACTGGTAGGAGCGGACCTCGGGGAAGATCAGTTTGGATTCCGTAGAAATGTTGGAACACGTGAGGCAATACTAACCTTACGACTTATCTTAGAAGAAAGATTAAGAAAAGGCAAACCTACGTTTCTAGCATTTGTAGACTTAGAGAAAGCTTTTGACAACGTTAACTGGAATACTCTCTTTCAAATTCTGAAGGTGGCAGGGGTAAAACACAGGGAGCGAAAGGCTATTTACAATTTGTACAGAAACCAGATGGCAGTTATAAGAGTTGAGGGACATGAAAGGGAAGCAGTGGTTGGGAAGGGAGTGAGACAGGGTTGTAGCCTCTCCCCGATGTTATTCAATCTGTATATTGAGCAAGCAGTAAAGGAAACAAAAGAATAATTCGGAGTAGGTATTAAAATTCATGGAGAAGAAGTAAAAACTTTGAGGTTCACCGATGACATTGTAATTCTGTCAGAGACAGCAAAAGACTTGAAAGAGTAGTTGAACGGAATGGACAGTGTCTTGAAAGGTGGATATAAGATGAACATCAACAAAAGCAAAACGAGGATAATGGAATGTAGTCAAATTAAATCGGGTGATGCTGAGGGGATTAGATTAGGAAATGAGACACTTAAAGTAGTAAAGGAGTTTTGCTATTTAGGGAGTAAAATAACTGATGATGGTCGAAGTAGAGAGGATATAAAATGTAGACTGGCAATGGCAAGGAAAGCGTTTCTGAAGAAGAGAAATTTGTTAACATCGAGTATAGATTTAAGTGTCAGGAAGTCGTTTCTGAAAGTATTTGTATGGAGTGTAGCCATGTATGGAAGTGAAACATGGACGATAACCAGTTTGGACAAGAAGAGAATAGAAGCTTTGGAAATGTGGTGCTACAGAAGAATGCTGAAGATAAGGTGGGTAGATCACGTAACTAATGAGGAGGTATTGAATAGGACATGTTTTGAGGCATCAAGGGATCACAAATTTAGCATTGGAGGGCAGCGTGGAGGGTAAAAATCGTAGAGGGAGACCAAGAGATCAATACACTAAGCAGATTCAGAAGGATGTAGGTTGCAGTAGGTACTGGGAGATGAAGAAGCTTGCACAGGATAGAGTAGCATGTAGAGCTGCATCAAACCAGTCTCAGGACTGAAGACCACAACAACAACAACAACATGAGGGTCCACATGAGCAATTAGTCGCAGTCAGAAGTTAGTCCCTGAAGGTCCGCTAACCAAGATTTATTGGACTGAATAGGGCCACACCGGAGGTGGTAGAATTTGTAGCGTGCAGCTACCACATTTACACTGTCACGGAAGTGGGAGTTCAAAGCATCAATGACTTCGTCGTAAGTTTTAGTTTCTGGGCGGATGGTGGGAAACAGTTTTACGAGCACACGGTATAACACAACACCCGCATTGGCAACGACAAAAAGCAAGCCGCTCTGTACCTGGTATGTTATATGCTGCGAAGTGTGCCTCAAGAGTCCTAAGGAAAGAGTCCTAAGGAAATGCAATCAGAAAACAAAGGAAGTAGGTTACAGTACGCTTGTTCGCCCACTGCTTGAATACTGCTCAACAGTGTGGGATCCGTACCAGTTAAGGTTGATAGAAGAGATAGAGAAGATCCAACGGAGAGCAGCGCGCTTCGTTACAGGATCATTTAGTAATCGCGAAAGCGTTACGGAGATGATAGATAAACTCCAGTGGAAGACTCTGCAGGAGAGACGCTCAGCAGCTCGGTACAGGCTTTTGTTAAAGTTTCGAGAACATACCTTCAAAAAAAAAAAAATGGTTCAAATGGCTCTGAGCACTATGGGATTCAACTGCTGTGGTCATCAGTCCCCTAGAACTTAGAACTACTTAAACCTAACTAACCTAAGGACATCACACACATCCATGCCCGAGGCAGGATTCGAACCTGCGACCGTAGCAGTCGCACGGTTCCGGACTGCCGCCTAGAAACATACCTTCACCGAGGAGTCAAGCAGTATATTGCTCCCTCATACGTATATCTCGCGAAGAGACCATGAGGATAAAATCAGAGAGATAAGAGCCCAGACAGAGGCATACCGACAATCCTTCCTTCCACGAACAATACGAGACTGGAAGAGAGGGGAGAACCGATAGAGATACTCAAGGTACCCTCCGCCACACAGCGTCAGGTGGCTTCGGAGTATGGATGTAGATGTAGATATAGAAGCTGGGCGATGTATTCTGGCCAGCGTTCAACGTCATGATTGAAGGCACGAAATGGCGGCGCCGCCGGAGACGGCGTCGGTACAAGCGGTGGCGTCGGAGGCGCCGAAGTAGCTGCAGTTTGTAGCGTGACAAGTCCATTTATGGCAGCAAGCAGCTGCGTCATTCGCTGAGCCTGAAAACGTACAAGATCGGACAGCGAAGCCTGTTCCTGTGGCGAAGCCATGGTTTACACAAATGAAAGTCTTATAGCGACTGGGGGAAGCAGTCATACACTCGCACAGTCACACGGGGATATCACAAAAAAGCTAAAGCAGTACCGAGTAAAAAACATAGGTAAGAGGAGAGAAAAGCGGCATCCTCGTCGGCAACTCTTGTATCCCGCCTGGAAGGCGGCGCGTGGGTCTGCTCCTGAAAACTGAAGGGTAGGCCGAATGTAGGAAGTGAGCAGGAGCAGCAAAAGGTGAAATGCTTGGTACTGCAATTAGGGTATAGCTCTTTTACTTAGCTGTGCGTACAGATGAGCACGTAGGTCCTAAGCTGTTCATCAAGTTAAGTTAGAAGTAGTGATTTGCTCACTGTGAAATAGAAACAATATTTCTAGGTCGTCTCTTCGGAAGCAAATGGGCAGAATCTGCAGCGGCACTCGTAGAGCTGAACAGCACCGGCTAGAGGGCGCTGTCGTCGGTGTCGGTGTCGTAGTGCCAACCTACGAACTTGCACCTACGCCGTGGCATCGTAGCTATCCATACCACATGAATCGTTAACGTTGCACTATATAAAGACTAATGAGGGAGTACTGATATCTGGTACGCCGCCATGGTTAGTCCTGGACTGCTTAACAATTGCAAAAGGAGAATTCGATAACACGATCTGAGAAGGCATCATGCCAACAGTCCTTGGTCTTCACTGCTGCATCTAGTGCCAAAAATGTGAGGTGCATGGCGTCTCTGGGACGACTATAGAGCGCATAACATTCATACAGTCAGCTCGTTATCCACTGCCGATACTCCATGATTAAAACTATGTCTTGAGTAGTGTCTGTACAGTGTGTTGGACTGTGCCAAGGCATACATGCAGATACCTGTTGTTGAGAAAGACAAATCAAAGGTGGCAGCCTATAGCCTTTTTCTTGCGGAAATTGTCAACATCTCAACAAAAGAGGAGCGTTTATGGTTCAAATGGCTCTGAGCACTATGGGACTTAACATCTGAGGTCATCAGTCCCCTAGAACTTAGAACTACTTAAACCTAACTAACCTAAGGACATCAAACACATCCATGCCTGAAGCAGGATTCGAACCTGCGACCGCAGCTGTCGCGCGGTTCCGGACTGAAGCGCCTAGAACCGCTCGGCCTCAGCGGCCGGCGGAGCGTTTATGACCCCAAACTGTTAGAAAAACTCGAAGCAGTCAAGTATTTTCGACCTCAGCGGGAAGCCCCTGTGTTAATAGTCTTCACTGATCAGAAGCCACTCATGCATTTCAGCAGAGCATTAATTGTTGACCACAGCAGCATATCCAGCTTACGTTTATTGTGCAGTTCACCACAGACATCCAACACGTATCTGGGACCGTGAATGTAGTGGCAAACTGTCTCCCCCATGTCAGTAGCATTTCCACCATTGACTACGCAGAGCTCACAGATGCACAAAGTACTGACCAGGAACTAAAAGACGAAACAACTTTGTCATTAGACTTGCAATTAATCAACGTTTCTAGCACTGGCATCAAGTTATACTACGATGTAGCAACAGCAGAACCATGGCCGTTTTATCAGCAAGATTTCGGAAGAATGCCTTCAAATCTTTACACAAACTATGTCACCCTGGTGCGCGATCTACATTATGCCTCATCACAGATTGGTTTGTGTGGCGAGGAATGAAGAAAGACTGCTGTGAGTGAACACGATGTTATGTAAGATTTCAGTGTTGCAAGGTCAGCCAACACTATGACGCACTTCACTCACATGCACATAGACATCTTGGGACCACTACCACCTTTGAATGGTCAATGGTGCATGATGACAATGACTGACCAATTCACGCACTGGCCAGAAAACACCTGTGCACAACATCTCCATGGAAACTTTGGCACATGCCTTCATGCTGAACTGGATACCACGTTTTGAGTGTCCTCAGCACATTACAACAGGCTGTGACAAGCAGTTCCAGTCAGAATTGTTCACTAAGCTGGCACCATACTCTGGCATGAATCATCAGAAAAGAGCCAGCTACCACCGGGCCAGCAATGGAATGATAGAGTATTGCCTCTGAACACTAAAAGCAGCTCTAATGTGCGATGGCACCAGGCGGACACAAGCTCTACTGATGATTCTACTGGGCCTACAGAATCTGTAAAAACCTGATCTGGATGGTACCACAGCACAACTGGTATATGGAGAATCGCTGTGACTGCCTAGCGAATTTGTAATTTTGGCTTCACAACCTGATAAATACCCCTCTACCTTCATCTGCCGCCTTAGAGATCACGACAAGAATGTCCGATCTTCACAGCTATCTAGACACGAAAGTGTTGCCACATTTGTCCACAAAAACCTTGGTATGTGTACAAACATTATGTTGCGTACTGATGGCGCCAAACTGTCCCTTCAGCCACCATACACCAGGCCACACCGTGTCATCAGGACGGGAGATAGCACCCTGGGCGTAATGGGCAATGGTGAACACACTACAGTTACAATAAACAGTGTCAAGTGTAAAGAATCATCATATTATTTTTTTCTCTCGTTCTCTTCTTTTTATGTATATACAGGGTGTCTCACCCAACTCTGCCACCTCAAATATCTTTGGAACAACAATAAATATTCAAAAACGGTTTTCACCAGCATGAACGTACTGCAGAGGCTTAGGAAACAAAATACTATCGAAATTTTTAAATATTTAAAATACTATTTTCAACACAAACTTGTGTATTTTTAAATTGTCGCCCCCTATTATTTCGTATGCAATCAATATCATGAAAAATCACAAAAATAATGGCGTTGGTTGTTTCGCAATGCGTCAATTACATCCCGAGAAATCGCGAAGCGAAGTTGATGCTTGAAATAGGGACTAAAGCGTGCACCTCACGCTGCCTGTGTCAGGGGCTCACACAATGGGAAGGTATGCACAATCCACAAAAATAAAGAAGTAACACGTCCAAGGCAAAGCTACGTTTTTCAAATTGTAAATATATAGTTATTCCAGTTAAATGAGGACTAGAGCTACAATTAGAGTTAACACACTTGAATTCACTTTGCTAAACAGATTTACTAGTGCCCTGTCGTCCACAGAAACTGTATTGTTGTGCATTACACCCAGCATAGAAAATACACCCACATTTTGACCTATGAAACTGTTACACATCAATATATGTCCGATGTGCCCTCCGTTTGCATCAATACTCGTTTGTAGACGGGTAACGAGAGAGTGTTGCACATATTGTAGAGATTCTACAGATATTGCCGCACACGTCGCAGTAATACGATGTTGCATATCCTCTACTGTCGTTCGGGGTTCTTGGTACACTCCGTCTCTCACTGCGTCCCAGAGAAAGAAGTTCAAATGGTTCAAATGGCTCTGAGCACTATGGGACTCAACTGCTGAGGTCATTAGTCCCCTAGAACTTAGAACTAGTTAAACCTAACTAACCCAAGGACATCACAAACATCCATGCCCGAGGCAGGATTCGAACCTGCGACCGTAGCGGTCTTGCGGTTCCAGACTGCAGCGCCTTTAACCGCACGGCCACTTCGGCCGGCGAGAAAGAAGTCTAATGGCGTCAAGTCGCGGGACCGTGCTGGCCGTCACACAGTACCTCCCTGCCCCATCCACCTATTTGGAAATGTTGCATCCGAAACATCTCTGGCAACTTTTGCGTTGTGTGCGGGACATCCATCATGTTGGAACCGCATTGATAGACGAGTTTCCAGTCCTATACCCTCATGAGGAGCTCTAGTGTGATTCGAAAAAATGATGCTGCCCATTCAATGTTCCACTGTAAAAATAGGGACCTGCAACACGGGTATCAATGATACCGCACCATACACTGACACTCCACTGTCGTTCATGAGCAACATGGCGAATCCAGTGTGGATTTTGCACGGACCAGTAGTGCATGTGCCGCAGATCCACATTACCATGATTTGTAAATGAAGCCTCGTCCGTAAACAACGTATTGCTTAGGAATACGGGATTACCATGTAACTGCTGAAGTGCAAAACGACGGAATGCAATGCGGAATTCAAAGTCATTCCCGTACAGTTCTTTGTGCAGTGAGATATGGAATGGATGAAACCGGTGCCGATGCAAGATTCTGCAAACACTACTGTGGCTTATTCCTACACCTCGTGCAATTTCTCGTACACTCACCTAAGGATTGTGCGCTACAGCAGCCATAACAGCAATTTCGTTTCCATTGCCACTCGCTGGCGTTGTTCGTCGACGTTTTGTGGGAGCCCAGCTTCCTGTTTCTGTGAGTGTGTTGCAGATGTTGCCAATGGTTTGACATGACGGACATCACCGATCTGGGTAGCGTCCAGCATACAGTGTCACAGCTGCGGTTGCATTTCTGTGACATTCATCATAAATTAAAACAGTATCTAGTTTTTCTTCATTACTGAAGGCCAGCATATCGACTAAATGACGCCAAATGTAACAAGCCACAAGAAAACAGGTTGTAATGTGGCAACGTATGTGAATTACGTTACAGTATGAGAGCAGTTCAGCAGACCAGATTGGTAGACACTTGTACACTTAGTACCTGAATAGTGTAAATTCGCGTAGCCGTCTGTCCTCTGTTTTTGTTTTGAACGGTCAGTGTAGGTTGGTCACAGCCAGTGTGCTCCCTGCCGCCGTTGGATAAGCAGCTGCCAGCAGCAAGTCGTATACTCCTAGCTTACTTATTTGTTACATAGTTTAATTCTTAATTTCTTTGCGTGTTTTTTGGTACTCGCATTGTTTAATTCACAAATTTCGGGCGTATTATAGTATTTGAGAGTTGTAGCATCGTGCCTTAGTACCTGAAAAGTGTAAATTCGCCTAGTCTGTTTTTGTTTTGAACGGCCAGTGTCGGTTGGTCACAGCCAGTGTGCTCCCTGCCGCCGTTGGATAAGCAGCTGCCAGCAGCAAGTCGTATACTCCTAGCTTACTTATTTGTTACATAGTTTATTTCTTAATTTCTTTGCGTGTTTTTGGGTACTTGCATTGTTTAATTCATACATTTTGGGCATATTATAGTATTTGAGAGTTGTAGCATCGCGCTTTAGTGTTTACTTCGTAGATTCTTACTTAAATTGCGTGTGAGTTTCGTATAGGAAGTGTAATTTCGAGTTTTAGTTACTGTAATCGTAAATTCGGGCAGATTGTAGCGCAGTCGTTAGGCATTTGTACAGGTTAGTTCATACATTCTTTGCGTGTTTCCCTGGCGTTATCTAGGCAAGGACTCGTGTTTCAGTAACTGTTGCTCAGCATCGATTAGAATGGACAGGGACTGTGACTGCTGTGTTCGGATGAAGGCTGAGTTGGCATCCATTCGCTCACAGCTGCAAGCGGCGTTGACTTCGGTCGCGCAGCTTGAGGCTGTTGCCAATGGGCACCACTGTGGGGAGCCGGAATTGGGTATTATGGGGATGTCAACCTCGTCTCGTCTGTCCCCAGATCGGTCTGCCGCTGTGGTTGCCCCGGTTGCTGCCCGCAGTGGGGCTGAGCCCTCGCCTGTGGTTGATTGGGAAGTCGTTCCAAGGCGTGGCAGGCAGCGAAAGACGTCCCCGGAGGCTGATCAGAAAGCCTCCCCGGTGCGTCTGACAAACAGGTTTCAGGTACTGTCTCTGGCTGAGCCAGATGTTGCTGCCTGCCCTGTTTCAGAGGATGATTCTCAGCCTTCAAGGTCCGGACAATAGCAGAGGGTGGGCTTATTGGTAGTTGGGAGCTCCAATGTTAGGCGCTTAATGGGGCCCCTTACGGATATGGCGGCTAGGGAGGGGAATAAATCCAGTGTGCACTCCGTGTGCATTCCGGGTGGAGTCATTCCTGAAGTGGAAAGGGTCCTTCCAGATGCCATGAAGAGCACAGGGTGCAGCCAGCTGCAGGTGGTGGCACATGTCGGCACTAATGACATGTGTCGCTTTGGATCTGAGGAAATTCTCTCTGGATTCAAGCGGCTATCTGATTTGGTGAAGGCTGCCGGTCTTGCATACGAGATGAAGGCAGAGCTCACCATCTGCAGCATCGTTGACAGAACCGACTGCAGACCTTTGGTGCAGAGCCGGGTGGAGGGTCTGAATCAGAGGCTCAGACGGTTTTGTGACCGTGTTGGCAGCAGATTCCTTGACTTGCGCCATAGGGTGGTGGGGTTTCGGGTTCCGCTGAATAGGTCAGGAGTTCACTACACTCAGCTGGCGGCTACACGGGTAGCGGAGGCTGTATGGCGCGGACTGGGCGGTTTTTTAGGTTAGAAGGCCTCGGGAAAGTACGGGGTGGGCTGCAATCTCAAAGGGTGCATGGCAAATACAGGACGTGCTTGGATCAAGGAACAGTCGGAATTGTAGTTGTAAATTGTTGTAGTTGTGCTGGGAAAGTCCCTGAGCTTCAAGCGCTAATAGAAAGCACAGAAGCTGAAATCGTTATAGGTACAGAAAGCTGGCTAAAGCCTGAAATAAGTTCTGCAGAAATTTTTACGAAGTCTCAGACGGTGTTCAGGAAAGATAGATCAGGCAGAATTGGTGGTGGAGTGTTTGTGTCTGTCAGTAGTGGTTTATCTTGTAGTGAAGTCGAAGTAGATACTCCGTGCAAATTAGTATGGGTGGAGGTTATACTTAACAGCCGAACTAAGTTAATAATTGGCTTCTTCTACCGACCCCCAGACTCCGATGATATAGTTGCTGAACAGGTCAGAGAAAAATTGAGTCTCATAACAAATAAATACCCCACTCATACGTTTATAGTTGGTGGGGACTTCAACCTTCCCTCGATATGTCGGCAAAAATACTTGTTCAAAACCGGTGGTAGACAGAAAACATAGAAAACATCTTCCGAGATTGTCCTAAATGCTTTCTCCGAAAATTATTTCGAGCAGTTAGTCCACGAACCCACGCGAATTGTAAATGGTTGCGAAACCACACTTGACCTCTTAGCCACAAACAATCCAGAGCTAATAGAGAGCATCATGACTGATACAGGGATTAGTGATCACAAAGTCGTTGTAGCTAGGCTCGATACTGTTTCTTCCAAATTCACCAGAAACAAACGCAAAATAATTTTATTTAAAAAAGCGGATAAAGTGTCACTAGAAGTCTTCCTAAGAGACAATCTCCATTCCTTCCGAACTGACTATGCAAATGTAGACGAGATGTGGCTCAAATTCAAAGACATAGTAGCAACAGCAATTGAGAGATCCATACCTCATAAATTGGTAAGAGATGAAACTGATGCCCCATGGTACACAAAACAGGTCCGAACGCTGTTGCAGAGGCAACGGAAAAAGCATGCGAAGTTCAGAAGAATGCGAAATCCCGAAGATTGGCTAAAATTTACAGACGCGCGAAATTTGGCACGGACTTCAATACGAGATGCCTTTAATAGGTTCCACAACGAAACATTGTCTCGAAATTTGGTAGAAAATCCTAAGAAATTCTGGTCGTATGTAAAGTACACAAGCGGCAAGACGCAGTCAATACCTTCGCTGCGCAGTGCCGATGGTACAGTTACCGACGACTGTGCCGCTAAAGAGGAGTTATTGAACACAGTTATCCGAAATTCCTTCACCAAGAAAGACGAATGGAATATTCAAGAATTTGAAACACGAACAGCTGCTAGCATGAGTTTCTTAGAAGTAGATACCTTAGGGGTTGCGAAGGTGGTGGTGGTGGTGGTGGTTAGTGTTTAACGTCCCGTCGACAACGAGGTCATTAGAGACGGAGCGCAAGCTCAGGTTAGGGAAGGATTGGGAAGGAAATCGGCCGTGCCCTTTCACAGGAACCATCCCGGCATTTGCCTGAAACGATTTAGGGAAATCACGGAAAACCTAAATCAGGATGGTCGGAGACGGGATTGAACCGTCGTCCTCCCGAATGCGAGTCCAGTGTGCTAACCACTGGGGTTGCGAAGCAACTCTAATCGCTTGATACGGGCAAGTCTTCAGGTCCAGATTGTATACCGATTAGGTTCCTTTCAGATTACGCTGATACAATAGCTCCCTACTTAGCAATCATATACAACCTCTCGCTCACCGATAAATCTGTACCTACAGATTGGAAACTTGCGCAGGTCGCACCAGTGTTTAAGAAGGGTAGTAGGAGTAATCCATCTAACTACAGACCTATATCATTGACGTCGGTTTGCAGTAGGGTTTTGGAGCATATACTGTATTCAAACATTATGAATCACCTCGAAGGGAACGATCTATTGATACGTAGTCAGCATGGTTTCAGAAAACATCGTTCTTGTGCAACGCAGCTAGCTCTTTATTCGCACGAAGTAATGGCCGCTATCGACAGGGGATCTCAAGTTGATTCCGTATTTCTAGATTTCCGGAAAGCTTTTGACACCGTTCCTCACAAGCGACTTCTAATCAAGCTGCGGGCCTATGGGGTATCGTCTCAGTTGTGCGACTGGATTCGTGATTTCCTGTCAGGAAGGTCGCAGTACGTAGTAATAGACGGCAAATCATCGAGTAAAACTGAAGTGATATCTGGTGTTCCCCTGGGAGGCGTCCTGGGACCTCTGCTGTTCCTGATCTATATAAAAGACCTGGGTGACAATCTGAGCAGTTCTCTTAGGTTGTTCGCAGATGATGCTGTAATTTACCGTCTAGTAAGGTCATCCGAAGTCCAGTATCAGTTGCAAACCGATTTTGAAAAGATTGCTGTATGGTGTGGCAGGCGGCAGTTGACGCTAAATAACGAAAAGTGTGAGGTGATCCACATGAGTTCCAAAAGAAGTCCGTTGGAATTCGATTACTCGATAAATAGTACAATTCTCAAGGCTGTCAATTCAACTAAGTACCTGGGTGTTAAAATTACTAACAACTTCAGTTGGAAAGACCACATAGATAATATTGTGAGGAAGACGAGCCAAAGGTTGCGTTTCATTGGCAGGACACTTAGAAGATGCAACAAGTCCACTAAAGAGACAGCTTACACTACACTCGTTCGTCCTCTGTTAGAATATTGCTTCGCGGTGTGGGATCCTTACCAGGTGGGATTGACGGAGGACATCGAAAGGGTGCAAAAAAGGGCAGCTCGTTTTGTATTATCACGTAATAGGGGAGAGAGAGTGGCAGATATGATACGAGAGTTGGGATGGAAGTCATTAAAGCAAAGACGTTTTTCGTCGCGGAGAGATCTATTTACGAAATTTCAGTCACCAACTTTCTCTTCCGAATGCGAAAATATTTTGTTGAGCCCAACCTACAAAGGTAGGAATGATCATCAAAATAAAATAAGAGAAATCAGAGCTCGAACAGAAACGTTTAGGTGTTCGTTTTTCCCGCGCTCTGTCCGGGAGTGGAATGGTAGAGAGATAGTATGATTGTGCCACAATGAGATTTTCACTCTGCAGCGGAGTGTGCGCTGATATGAAACTTCCTGGCAGATTAAAACTGTGTGCCCGACCGAGACTCGAACTCGGGACCTTTGCCTTTCGCGGGCAAGTGCTCTACCAACTGAGCTACCGAAGCACGACTCACGCCCGGTACTCACAGCTTCAATTCTGCCAGTACCTCGTCTCCTACCTTCCAAACTTTACAGAAGCTCTCCTGCGAACCTTGCAGAACTAGCACTCCTGAAAGAAAGGATATTGCGGAGACATGGCTTAGCCACAGCCTGGGGGATGTTTCCAGAATGAGATTTTCACTCTGCAGCGGAGTGTGCGCTGATATGAAACTTCCTGGCAGATTAAAACTGTGTGCCCGACCGAGACTCGAACTCGGGACCTTTGCCTTTCGCGGGCAAGTGCTCTACCAACTGAGCTACCGAAGCACGACTCACGCCCGGTACTCACAGCTTCAATTCTGCCAGTACCTCGTCTCCTACCTTCCAAACTTTACAGAAGCTCTCCTGCGAACCTTGCAGAACTAGCACTCCTGAAAGAAAGGATATTGCGGAGACATGGCTTAGCCACAGCCTGGGGGATGTTTCCAGAATGAGATTTTCACTCTGCAGCGGAGTGTGCGCTGATATGAAACTTCCTGGCAGATTAAAACTGTGTGCCCGACCGAGACACGAACTCGGGACCTTTGCCTTTCGCGGGCAAGTGCTCTACCAACTGAGCTACCGAAGCACGACTCACGCCCGGTACTCACAGCTTCAATTCTGCCAGTACCTCGTCTCCTACCTTCCAAACTTTACAGAAGCTCTCCTGCGAACCTTGCAGAACTAGCACTCCTGAAAGAAAGGATATTGCGGAGACATGGCTTAGCCACAGCCTGGGGGATGTTTCCAGAATGAGATTTTCACTCTGCAGCGGAGTGTGCGCTGATATGAAACTTCCTGGCAGATTAAAACTGTGTGCCCGACCGAGACTCGAACTCGGGATCTTTGCCTTTCGCGGGCAAGTGCTCTACCAACTGAGCTACCGAAGCACGACTCACGCCCGGTACTCACAGCTTCAATTCTGCCAGTACCTCGTCTCCTACCTTCCAAACTTTACAGAAGCTCTCCTGCGAACCTTGCAGAACTAGCACTCCTGAAAGAAAGGATATTGCGGAGACATGGCTTAGCCACAGCCTGGGGGATGTTTCCAGAATGAGATTTTCACTCTGCAGCGGAGTGTGCGCTGATATGAAACTTCCTGGCAGATTAAAACTGTGTGCCCGACCGAGACTCGAACTCGGGACCTTTGCCTTTCGCGGGCAAGTGCTCTACCAACTGAGCTACCGAAGCACGACTCACGCCCGGTACTCACAGCTTCAATTCTGCCAGTACCTCGTCTCCTACCTTCCAAACTTTACAGAAGCTCTCCTGCGAACCTTGCAGAACTAGCACTCCTGAAAGAAAGGATATTGCGGAGACATGGCTTAGCCACAGCCTGGGGGATGTTTCCAGAATGAGATTTTCACTCTGCAGCGGAGTGTGCGCTGATATGAAACTTCCTGGCAGATTAAAACTGTGTGCCCGACCGAGACTCGAACTCGGGACCTTTGCCTTTCGCGGGCAAGTGCTCTACCAACTGAGCTACCGAAGCACGACTCACGCCCGGTACTCACAGCTTCAATTCTGCCAGTACCTCGTCTCCTACCTTCCAAACTTTACAGAAGCTCTCCTGCGAACCTTGCAGAACTAGCACTCCTGAAAGAAAGGATATTGCGGAGACATGGCTTAGCCACAGCCTGGGGGATGTTTCCAGAATGAGATTTTCACTCTGCAGCGGAGTGTGCGCTGATATGAAACTGCCTGGCAGATTAAAACTGTGTGCCCGACCGAGACTCGAACTCGGGACCTTTGCCTTTCGCGGGCAAGTGCTCTACCAACTGAGCTACCGAAGCACGACTCACGCCCGGTACTCACAGCTTCAATTCTGCCAGTACCTCGTCTCCTACCTTCCAAACTTTACAGAAGCTCTCCTGCGAACCTTGCGGAACTAGCACTCCTGAAAGAAAGGATATTGCGGAGACATGGCTTAGCCACAGCCTGGGGGATGTTTCCAGAATGAGATTTTCACTCTGCAGCGGAGTGTGCGCTGATATGAAACTGCCTGGCAGATTAAAACTGTGTGCCCGACCGAGACTCGAACTCGGGACCTTTGCCTTTCGCGGGCAAGTGCTCTACCAACTGAGCTACCGAAGCACGACTCACGCCCGGTACTCACAGCTTCAATTCTGCCAGTACCTCGTCTCCTACCTTCCAAACTTTACAGAAGCTCTCCTGCGAACCTTGCAGAACTAGCACTCCTGAAAGAAAGGATATTGCGGAGACATGGCTTAGCCACAGCCTGGGGGATGTTTCCAGAATGAGATTTTCACTCTGCAGCGGAGTGTGCGCTGATATGAAACTTCCTGGCAGATTAAAACTGTGTGCCCGACCGAGACTCGAATTCGGGATCTTTGCCTTTCGCGGGCAAGTGCTCTACCAACTGAGCTACCGAAGCACGACTCACGCCCGGTACTCACAGCTTCAATTCTGCCAGTACCTCGTCTCCTACCTTCCAAACTTTACAGAAGCTCTCCTGCGAACCTTGCAGAACTAGCACTCCTGAAAGAAAGGATATTGCGGAGACATGGCTTAGCCACAGCCTGGGGGATGTTTCCAGAATGAGATTTTCACTCTGCAGCGGAGTGTGCGCTGATATGAAACTTCCTGGCAGATTAAAACTGTGTGCCCGACCGAGACTCGAACTCGGGACCTTTGCCTTTCGCGGGCAAGTGCTCTACCAACTGAGCTACCGAAGCACGACTCACGCCCGGTACTCACAGCTTCAATTCTGCCAGTACCTCGTCTCCTACCTTCCAAACTTTACAGAAGCTCTCCTGCGAACCTTGCAGAACTAGCACTCCTGAAAGAAAGGATATTGCGGAGACATGGCTTAGCCACAGCCTGGGGGATGTTTCCAGAATGAGATTTTCACTCTGCAGCGGAGTGTGCGCTGATATGAAACTTCCTGGCAGATTAAAACTGTGTGCCCGACCGAGACTCGAACTCGGGACCTTTGCCTTTCGCGGGCAAGTGCTCTACCAACTGAGCTACCGAAGCACGACTCACGCCCGGTACTCACAGCTTCAATTCTGCCAGTACCTCGTCTCCTACCTTCCAAACTTTACAGAAGCTCTCCTGCGAACCTTGCAGAACTAGCACTCCTGAAAGAAAGGATATTGCGGAGACATGGCTTAGCCACAGCCTGGGGGATGTTTCCAGAATGAGATTTTCACTCTGCAGCGGAGTGTGCGCTGATATGAAACTTCCTGGCAGATTAAAACTGTGTGCCCGACCGAGACTCGAACTCGGGACCTTTGCCTTTCGCGGGCAAGTGCTCTACCAACTGAGCTACCGAAGCACGACTCACGCCCGGTACTCACAGCTTCAATTCTGCCAGTACCTCGTCTCCTACCTTCCAAACTTTACAGAAGCTCTCCTGCGAACCTTGCAGAACTAGCACTCCTGAAAGAAAGGATATTGCGGAGACATGGCTTAGCCACAGCCTGGGGGATGTTTCCAGAATGAGATTTTCACTCTGCAGCGGAGTGTGCGCTGATATGAAACTTCCTGGCAGATTAAAACTGTGTGCCCGACCGAGACTCGAACTCGGGACCTTTGCCTTTCGCGGGCAAGTGCTCTACCAACTGAGCTACCGAAGCACGACTCACGCCCGGTACTCACAGCTTCAATTCTGCCAGTACCTCGTCTCCTACCTTCCGAACTTTACAGAAGCTCTCCTGCGAACCTGGCAGAACTAGCACTCCTGAAAGAAAGGATATTGCGGAGACATGGCTTAGCCACAGGAGTGCTAGTTCTGCAAGGTTCGCAGGAGAGCTTCTGTAAAGTTTGGAAGGTAGGAGACGAGGTACTGGCAGAATTGAAGCTGTGAGTACCGGGCGTGAGTCGTGCTTCGGTAGCTCAGTTGGTAGAGCACTTGCCCGCGAAAGGCAAGGGTCCCGAGTTCGAGTCTCGGTCGGGCACACAGTTTTAATCTGCCAGGAAGTTTCATATCAGCGCACACTCCGCTGCAGAGTGAAAATCTCATTCTGGAAACATCCCCCAGGCTGTGGCTAAGCCATGTCTCCGCAATATCCTTTCTTTCAGGAGTGCTAGTTCTGCAAGGTTCGCAGGAGAGCTTCTGTAAAGTTTGGAAGGTAGGAGACGAGGTACTGGCAGAATTGAAGCTGTGAGTACCGGGCGTGAGTCGTGCTTCGGTGGCTCAGTTGGTAGAGCACTTGCCCGCGAAAGGCAAAGGTCCCGAGTTCGAGTCTCGGTCGGGCACACAGTTTTAATCTGCCAGGAAGTTTCATATCAGCGCACACTCCGCTGCAGAGTGAAAATCTCATTCTGGAAACATCCCCCAGGCTGTGGCTAAGCCATGTCTCCGCAATATCCTTTCTTTCAGGAGTGCTAGTTCTGCAAGGTTCGCAGGAGAGCTTCTGTAAAGTTTGGAAGGTAGGAGACGAGGTACTGGCAGAATTGAAGCTGTGAGTACCGGGCGTGAGTCGTGCTTCGGTAGCTCAGTTGGTAGAGCACTTGCCCGCGAAAGGCAAAGGTCCCGAGTTCGAGTCTCGGTCGGGCACACAGTTTTAATCTGCCAGGAAGTTTCATATCAGCGCACACTCCGCTGCAGAGTGAAAATCTCATTCTGGAAACATCCCCCAGGCTGTGGCTAAGCCATGTCTCCGCAATATCCTTTCTTTCAGGAGTGCTAGTTCTGCAAGGTTCGCAGGAGAGCTTCTGTAAAGTTCGGAAGGTAGGAGACGAGGTACTGGCAGAATTGAAGCTGTGAGTACCGGGCGTGAGTCGTGCTTCGGTAGCTCAGTTGGTAGAGCACTTGCCCGCGAAAGGCAAAGGTCCCGAGTTCGAGTCTCGGTCGGGCACACAGTTTTAATCTGCCAGGAAGTTTCATATCAGCGCACACTCCGCTGCAGAGTGAAAATCTCATTCTGGAAACATCCCCCAGGCTGTGGCTAAGCCATGTCTCCGCAATATCCTTTCTTTCAGGAGTGCTAGTTCCGCAAGGTTCGCAGGAGAGCTTCTGTAAAGTTTGGAAGGTAGGAGACGAGGTACTGGCAGAATTGAAGCTGTGAGTACCGGGCGTGAGTCGTGCTTCGGTAGCTCAGTTGGTAGAGCACTTGCCCGCGAAAGGCAAAGGTCCCGAGTTCGAGTCTCGGTCGGGCACACAGTTTTAATCTGCCAGGCAGTTTCATATCAGCGCACACTCCGCTGCAGAGTGAAAATCTCATTCTGGAAACATCCCCCAGGCTGTGGCTAAGCCATGTCTCCGCAATATCCTTTCTTTCAGGAGTGCTAGTTCTGCAAGGTTCGCAGGAGAGCTTCTGTAAAGTTTGGAAGGTAGGAGACGAGGTACTGGCAGAATTGAAGCTGTGAGTACCGGGCGTGAGTCGTGCTTCGGTAGCTCAGTTGGTAGAGCACTTGCCCGCGAAAGGCAAAGGTCCCGAGTTCGAGTCTCGGTCGGGCACACAGTTTTAATCTGCCAGGAAGTTTCATATCAGCGCACACTCCGCTGCAGAGTGAAAATCTCATTCTGGAAACATCCCCCAGGCTGTGGCTAAGCCATGTCTCCGCAATATCCTTTCTTTCAGGAGTGCTAGTTCTGCAAGGTTCGCAGGAGAGCTTCTGTAAAGTTTGGAAGGTAGGAGACGAGGTACTGGCAGAATTGAAGCTGTGAGTACCGGGCGTGAGTCGTGCTTCGGTAGCTCAGTTGGTAGAGCACTTGCCCGCGAAAGGCAAAGGTCCCGAGTTCGAGTCTCGGTCGGGCACACAGTTTTAATCTGCCAGGAAGTTTCATATCAGCGCACACTCCGCTGCAGAGTGAAAATCTCATTCTGGAAACATCCCCCAGGCTGTGGCTAAGCCATGTCTCCGCAATATCCTTTCTTTCAGGAGTGCTAGTTCTGCAAGGTTCGCAGGAGAGCTTCTGTAAAGTTTGGAAGGTAGGAGACGAGGTACTGGCAGAATTGAAGCTGTGAGTACCGGGCGTGAGTCGTGCTTCGGTAGCTCAGTTGGTAGAGCACTTGCCCGCGAAAGGCAAAGGTCCCGAGTTCGAGTCTCGGTCGGGCACACAGTTTTAATCTGCCAGGAAGTTTCAGTATGATTGTGATTCGACGAACCCTCTGCCAAGCACTTAAATGTGAACTGCAGAGTATTCATGTAGATGTAGATGAAGGCGGAACGATCCGTGGTAATATTGGTATGTTTGCGGCAGGATACAGGAGCCAGTGCAGGCAACCCCTGCTCTGAGCACAGTACTATATGCGATGCATTACGTCAGAAACTGTGACGACGTTGCTATCCTTTACAAGCCACTTGTTTCAGAACTCATGTGGTTTAGCAACGTGAACCTAGTGTGTTACCACTAATTAATTGTACCTCTAGTTGTCATTTCGCAACAATAAACATTATGTGCAGGACATCCATCATTCTGATACCGCATTATTTGGCACATTGTCAGAGGTGGACCGGTTCAAGTATGATAGGGAGCACGGTACATTCCAGCCTATGACTCGCGACTGGGGAAGACCTAGAACGACGAGGACATCTGCAATGGACGAGGCAATTCTTCGTGCAATTGACGATAACCCTAATGTCAGCGTCAGAGAAGTTGCTGCTGTACAAGGTAACGTTGACCACGTCAGTGTATGGAGAGTGCTACGGGAGAACCAGTTGTTTCCGTACCATGTACACTGTACAGCGTGTGCAGGCATTATCAGCAGCTGATTGGCCTCCAGGGTACACTTCTGAGAATGGTTCATCCAAGAATGTGTCAATCCTCATTTCAGTACAAATGTTCTCTTTACGGATGAGGCTTCATTCCAACGTGATCAAATTGTAAATTTTCACAATCAACAGATAATATTGGCATACAAACAAAACAAGTAGAGTTACGCTCTTCAGTTGATTAATCTTCACCTGTTTGTCTCTATAAGTGATAGTGGGCGGACGTATTACGAGTTCCGCCGAGTTAAAATTTTTTAAAAATTGTGTATTCCAACCCTACATTAAAGAAGTGTAATAGAAATTTATTAGGAAAGCAAAGTTTTTTCTTACATTCATATTCTGTTCATCATTTCGCACGTGCTGAGAATCCTGCATCAAGAGGACTGAAGCAAACAAGAAATTGCGTGAGCAGAGGAAGGGCGTTCCGGAACCAGTATTGTCATATCAATCTGTATGCACAATAGCGGTAACAGGAAAAAGATGTACGTAAATTTACGAATGTTACTCTAATAATGTATTGAATATTGAAGGTCTGTTGATACTAATGCCAGATAAAGTTCACTCAGGTTATGAGTACTTTCCAATTTCTCTCAATTATTCTTTCAAACTTTCCTTTTTAATTATTTAAGCAGCAATTCCATTACATATTATATTTCATGCACGCTCCCTATTCTCTGAGACACTATTCACAAGCCAGCACATATCTTCAATGCACCATCCCCAGCCCCCTCCCCCCACCGAAACCGGACGGGCGCAGTTTCACCCAGCACCTGGTCCAGCAACAGCAACCCTAGCTCGAGGGAACCAGCACTCCACTACGAGATCTGGGAATAAGTCGCTTCCTGGCGCACTTCTTGCACGGTGCGCCACTTGCACTGCTATTGATGTCAGTCAGTGTTACAGAAAAGGGAAATTCTTTGCTATGTTGTTTCAGACCTGGGAAGTGAAGACAAGAGAAGAGCTACAATAGGATACGAACTCCCATGTTTCTGGAAATACTGTTTGCTGACGTAAAAGGAGACAGACATATGTTTCACTTTCTTCAGCAGAAGCAGAATATATTGCTTTGGCAACAGCT
Organism: Schistocerca nitens; assembly: GCF_023898315.1. Lineage (NCBI taxonomy): Eukaryota > Metazoa > Arthropoda > Insecta > Orthoptera > Acrididae > Schistocerca > Schistocerca nitens. The sequence goes on along the minus strand of NC_064615.1, from coordinate 1,103,005,477 downwards.
GCAACAGACATCCTGTGGATGAAGAACCTTTTGGGCGCATTCAAAGTATTTGTGAAAACTCGAACAGTTTATGACCATAATCAGTCATGCATATGTCTAATACAGAAGTGGGAATATAGACAACATAAGCATATGGATATTAAATATACACTCCTGGAAATGGAAAAAAGAACACATTGACACCGGTGTGTCAGACCCATCATACTTGCTCCGGACACTGCGAGAGGGCTGTACAAGCAATGATCACACGCACGGCACAGCGGACACACCAGGAACCGCGGTGTTGGCCGTCGAATGGCGCTAGCTGCGCAGCATTTGTGCACCGCCGCCGTCGGTGTCAGCCAGTTTGCCGTGGCATACGGAGCTCCATCGCAGTCTTTAACACTGGTAGCATGCCGCGACAGCGTGGACGTGAACCGTATGTGCAGTTGACGGACTTTGAGCGAGGGCGTATAGTGGGCATGCGGGAGGCCGGGTGGACGTACCGCCGAATTGCTCAACACGTGGGGCGTGAGGTCTCCACAGTACATCGATGTTGTCGCCAGTGGTCGGCGGAAGGTGCACGTGCCCGTCGACCTGGGACCGGACCGCAGCGACGCACGGATGCACGCCAAGACCGTAGGATCCTACGCAGTGCCGTAGGGGACCGCACCGCCACTTCCCAGCAAATTAGGGACACTGTTGCTCCTGGGGTATCGGCGAGGACCATTCGCAACCGTCTCCATGAAGCTGGGCTACGGTCCCGCACACCGTTAGGCCGTCTTCCGCTCACGCCCCAACATCGTGCAGCCCGCCTCCAGTGGTGTCGCGACAGGCGTGAATGGAGGGACGAATGGAGACGTGTCGTCTTCAGCGATGAGAGCCGCTTCTGCCTTGGTGCCAATGATGGTCGTATACGTGTTTGGCGCCGTGCAGGTGAGCGCCACAATCAGGACTGCATACGACCGAGGCACACAGGGCCAACACCCGGCATCATGGTGTGGGGAGCGATCTCCTACACTGGCCGCACACCACTGGTGATCGTCGAGGGGACACTGAATAGTGCACGGTACATCCAAACCGTCATCGAACCCATTGTTCTACCATTCCTAGACCGGCAAGGGAACTTGCTGTTCCAACAGGACAATGCACGTCCGCATGTATCCCGTGCCACCCAACGTGCTCTAGAAGGTGTAAGTCAACTACCCTGGCCAGCAAGATCTCCGGATCTGTCCCTCATTGAGCATGTTTGGGACTGGATGAAGCGTCGTCTCACGCGGTCTGCACGTCCAGCACGAACGCTGGTCCAACTGAGGCGCCAGGTGGAAATGGCATGGCAAGCTGTTCCACAGGACTACATCCAGCATCTCTACGATCGTCTCCATGGGAGAATAGCAGCCTGCATTGCTGCGAAAGGTGGATATACACTGTACTAGTGCCGACATTGTGCATGCTCTGTTGCCTGTGTCTATGTGCCTGTGGTTCTGTCAGTGTGATCATGTGATGTATCTGACCCCAGGAATGTGTCAATAACGTTTCCCCTTCCTGGGACAATGAATTCACGGTGTTCTTATTTCAATTTCCAGGAGTGTAGTTTCGTACATCAGCTTTACAACGAAGGATATCTGAATGTTCAGCCTCTGAGGAAGAAGTGGCCAGTATTTTAACAAAAGCAACTATGAGTGTATAGTTCAGTGTACTGTTTCCGAAGATGGGATTAGTGAAATTGAAGATATGTAAATAATTAAATTGCAGATGTTAGATTGGTTGAAGTAAATTTAATAATTATGTTTTGCCTTATTCTCTCTCTGTCTCTCTTTTTTCCTTCTGTCTGTATTTTGTCTTCATGGTAGTAAAGTATGTCCACACAATGCATTTTTTGTGTTCAGCTTTGAAAGTGAGCATAAATTTCCAACAGTGCAACAACACATGTGCATTTGTGCAAGCATAATTTCTTGAAAATGGAGGCTGTGTGTAAAGTGTATTGCTTCCAAAGAGATTCTCCCTCCTCCCCCCCCCCCCTCTCTCTCTCTCTCTCTCTGTCTCTCACACACACACACACACACACACACGTAAACTTTGATTGCTACCCACATTCAATGGGAATCTTTACCCTTTCTAACAGATGACTGGTAGATAGATACCACGCGTGTTAATTGTGATAGATAATAAACTGATATTACTTACCCAAATATCTGGCGATTTCTAGCATTAATGACAAAGCTTACTGTAAAACAAAGCTTAAGGCTACAGATACGAAACATGTTTGGCTGTCAAGAGAAAAATGCATGACGACTTCAATGACCACTGTAGCAGAATATTGTCACGTGATCTTTCACAAAACCTAACAAAATTCCAGTCGTATGTAAAGGCAGTTAATGGCACTAAGTTAGTGACCAGGCTCTAGCGAATGAGACATGAACTGAAATTGAGGGTAGCAAAGCAAAAGCTGAAATCACCAGCTGCGACATTTGAAATCTGAAATGCTTAATTCCACTTTCAAAAGTTCCTTTAAATTGGAGCAGTTTAATCATCATTACATTGGAAAGATGAATGAAATAAGTATTAGTGTCAGTGGTGTTGAGAAACAGCTGAAATCGTACGAAATTGAACAAAGCTCCAGGGCCTGTTGAAATCCTTGTCATATTCTATACTGATCTTGTGGCTGAGTTAGACCCTCTTCTTGTTGTTAACTATAGTAGATCCCTTGAACAAAAAACCATGCCCAGTTCTTGGAAAAAAGCACGGACCACACATTTTGTGGCGGCCTTCGTAGCGACAACACTTCACTGTAGAAACGGCCTACGAAGTCACCGCCACACTTTTAATAGCGGGCCGACCGGTCCGCTGGAACAGTGAACAGAAAGATGAAAACCCAAACACTCGGATTAAATGAAAGTCGGTACTTATCTTTATTAACGACGATACAGAACACAGTGGTGAACATGGTCTACAGAAATCTGTCTAGTTCGAGTCGGAGCGGCTTGGTCAGCGTCGGCTGACAACAAACAACAAATCTGCTGCGATGAACACACAACTGACTAGCAGGTACACAATTCGGTGGCGAGTATACAACTGAGCGGCGAATCCAGAACTGTCCTAGCGCTCGCGACTCCAGCGCTTAAGAAGCCAGAAGCCAGCGGTGGCGCGCGCAGACTTGCGGCGATTTCCTGTATCGCTGGCGCTGCTTATGCGGACGGCGTCCGGACTTTGATGCTGCCAACCTTTTGGCAGCGGGCTCGGTTGGCATTACTGTCTAGGATATAACAACACATGTCTACAAGAAAGATGATACAAGTGATCCACAAAACTACTGTCCAATAACCTTGACATCAATTTGCTGTCGAATCTTTGAACATTTTTTGCGCTCAGACGTAATGAGATATCTGGAACAGAATGACCTTCCCAATGCCAACCAGTATGGATTCCGAAAACTTCGATATGTGAAATCTTACTTGCGCTTTTCTCACATGTCATACTGAAAGGTATCGATCAAGGCAATCAGGCAGATGCAGTATTTATTGATTCCCAAAAAGAATTTGCCACAGTACTATATCTGCGCTTGTTCTAAAAAGTTCGATCATATGGAGTATCGAGTAAAATTTGTGACTGGATTGATGACTTTTTGGTGGGGATGACACAGCATGTTATCTTGGATGCAGAGCAGTGGCGTAGCGTGAGGGGAGACTTTAAGACTTAGGCTAAATTTACACTGCCCGCGATGCGATGCGATGCCGAGCCGAGCGGAGCGATGAAGCGCTGAAATCGCGTGACAATGGGCAGGATTGGTTTAACAGTGGCAACAGAGCGGTGACCGTTTAGACTGCAAGCTGGGCCGAGCATTGTGATGCGGTGCGATGCGACGACTCCGCTGTAGTCGCAACCGAGTTTGCGTTTCGCGCGAGTGTTTGGAGCGATTGCTTGTTTGTGCTTGCGTCTGGAGTAATTGCTTGCTTGCGATGGACGTCGAAAGACTAATTAACAATGTGCGTGAACGCCCCGTGTTGTGGGACCATAAAAATAAATATTACCACAATAGGGATTTTGTTCGTCAAGCATGGAATGAAATAGCTGAAGATTGTGGAACAGACAGTAAGTACAAAAAAGTAAAATAAATAGCTACAAGACTCCAAGAAACAAGTAACACAAACAACTTCGTTTATTTTCTAATTTTAATTGTGTATAGATACTATTACAGTAATTTGATAATGAAATGACGTTCACAATAGTTACAGTATTTGATAATTTCGACATGAAATATATTTGCATTAATGACTGTTGACATCGTTTTTGAAGGCCTCTCTGACACTCCTCGCTCTTCTTAAAGCACTACTGTTTACTCTGTCATTTTGGAAGCATGCTGCTGAAGCACTGTGTTCTGTTATGTCCTGGTCAATAGACAATTGAAGGGAAATGTCAGGCCCATCTCTATCGATTATTATATTGTGCAAGACGCAGATGCACTGAATAATAATGTCTGCATGTTCTACAGAAGTGTCAGTTTCCTTTCGGAGAAGACGCCATTTGCTGGCCATAATTCCGAAAGTGCGTTCCACCACCGTTCTAGCCCTCGATAGCCTCCTGTCAAATAACCTCTCTTCCTCAGTCAGTGACAGTCCAGGGAAAGGGCGCATTAAGTTTTCCAGCAGTGGAAACGCTTCATCTCCAACCAACACTAATGGGCCTTTTACTGAAGTACCTGGTAGTTCTTTCGGTGGAGGCCAGTTTTCAGTTTCGTTCAAAATATTATTCTACAAGTTACTTGTTCTAAATGTGCCACCATCTGATTGCTTGCCATAGCCTCCAATGTCAACTGCTATTAATCTGCAGTTAGCATCGGCTACAACTAGTAAAGCAAGCGAAAAATATTTTTTGTAATTGTAATACATTGTCCCAGAATGAGGAGGACATTTAACCCGAACATGCTTACCATCAATGGCCCCCACACAATTCGGAAAATTCCACTTGGCACACACGTGTTTTGCAGCGGTTTGAAGCAGTGGTATAGTAGGAGAAGGCAGGTGTACAGGGCTCAGAATTTCACATATTGCGGCACACGTTTCATGCACACATTGTGCGACTGTAGTTAGACCCATCCGAAACGACTGTGACAGTGCACGGAAAGACATCCCAACCGACAAATATCTGAAAAAGAATGAAATGAGCGTAATTGAAGGATGTGTAGGATCTCCGTAGGATTTGCAGTTAATGTGCTAAGGACAAAAAATGTATTAAGTATACAGTGTACTTAATTATTTACGCATATTTTCACGTCTATACTTTCAGGCGAGGTACTGAAGAATAAATGGAAGAACCTACGTGACACTTTCCGCTCTGAACTCAAAAAAACTCGTGCTGAACTTTCAGGAGACGAAGGTGGCATGCCGCCTTTCCAATCCAATTGGCCGTGGTACGAGCTAATGACCTTCCTGACTGACATAATGACGCCACGGAAGACGAAGACTGATATTCATCACAGTAAAAGAACAGCATCGCAACACGACGGCGCACACGACGACGTACCATTTTCACCAGCTCTTACAGAGAGAGAGAGAGTGTTTCACCTGATGAAACCAACCAAGCCAGCTCTTCAAGACTGTCTGTAAGTTCAGAGGGTAGCGTTTCGATGCCTCCTCCCTCACCCACCCTACACACAAACCAAAACAAGAGATCCAAGAAATCGACAAACTCTGAGTTGCTAAATATAGAGAAGCAAAAGTTGAAGCTAATTGAGCAACAAATGTCGAAATCATAAACGCAAAATGACAGCTATCATTTTGTAGTGAGTTTGCTACCAGCAATGCGAAAACTATCACCAGCGGCTCAGTTGAGAGCCAGGATAAAAATTCAGCAGGTTCTTTTGGAAGAATTGGAACAATCAACCACTTCCACTGCACATTCGTTTCTGAAAGTATTTGTATGGAGTGTAGCCATGTATGGAAGTGAAACATGGACGATAACCAGTTTGGACAAGAAGAGAATAGAAGCTTTCGAAATGTGGTGCTACAGAAGAATGCTGAAGATAAGGTGGGTAGATCACGTAACTAATGAGGAGGTATTGAATAGGATTGGGGAGAAGAGAAGTTTGTGGCACAACTTGACTAGAAGAAGGGATCGGTTGGTAGGACATGTTTTGAGGCATCAAGGGATCACAAATTTAGCATTGGAGGGCAGCGTGGAGGGTAAAAATCGTAGAGGGAGACCAAGAGATCAATACACTAAGCAGATTCAGAAGGATGTAGGTTGCAGTAGGTACTGGGAGATGAAGAAGCTTGCACAGGATAGAGTAGCATGTAGAGCTGCATCAAACCAGTCTCAGGACTGAAGACCACAACAACAACAACCCTATGCACCTGAAAATCCAGTTGAAATCGTAATTGCTGGAAATCCGCAAAATGAAATAGTCATTTCTGACATTCAACCTGATGACATTGTTATTTCAAGCCACCAAGATTCTGAAAACTTTGATACTTAATTGAGTGAACCGTGATGTATTTTACTTCTCATTGTCAACTACGTCAAAATTTATTAAAAGAAAGTTTGAATCTATTACAATTTGTAAATTTTCATAATAAAATGATTGCTGTAAACTTAATATTGTGTACTTACCTGATGGTGATCATAGCTTTCTCTTCAGGGGTAATAGCCATTCTGAAATTTGTGTTTTGCTTCTGTAATATATTTGAAACAGACGACACTATATAATAAAATGTCTCTGTACTCATTCTGAAATAATTCCAAAATTTATCCTCATCTTTTCTCAAGTCACTGTACAAATGATGAAATTCTTCTAAAGCCCTCCTCTCCTTGTTGACGTCATGCACCCATTCACGACTGCGTTGAATTCTCAGAGCACTGTTTTCTAATAAAAAAGAATTTACTGGGTCGAGGAAAAACGACATCGTGCCGAGACTGCTCAATTGCTGGCCAGATCGCGTGCGCAAGCGCGTGCTGTATCGTGTGCAATGTGAACGCTCCATCGCATTGCATCGCTTTGGCCGTTATGCCTCGCATCGCGTCGCGTCGCGTCGCATCGCATCACAGGCAGTGTAAACGTACACTTAGTCTCCCCTGTATTCGTGCTTAAAAAAGATGCAACAGTAATTCATAACAAAAATATACACAACTTCCTACTAAGAGCACAAAATGTGTGAAGACATCAGTTTTGTAGCCCGCGCCGCCACACCCTGAATATTGGTGTATCTACCTGCTTGAGGCTCGACTGCTCTCAGTCACCGCCTCCCTTCCCTTACTCCTATACTATTAAGTGAAGCCCAACAAAAACGCACTTTTCAGATAGCCTTGTACGAAAAGTATGCTTGGCTGATTGCGAATGCAGTTAATAACAGATTATATTGTTATATATGTCTTCTGTTTGGTGGTGAAAAGGACTGATGCAATGAGGGAATTTGTACAATAAATAACTTTTAAACGAAAGCACAAAAGCATCAGCTATCAAAACGTCACCTTAGAACAAAGAATCATTTCAGTTATTGGGCAAAAGTAGAACTGAGCATGCCCTTTCTGAAGCCGCTCGTCTTACAGCAAGAAAATACAACAAACAAGTTGCATCCAGCAGGAGCGTATTGGCTCGTCTTATTCAGGCAATTATATTTCATTGTAAACAAGAACTAGCCTCTCGCGGCCGTCGAGAAGACGAATCCTCCAGCAACAAAGGTAACTATCTGGAATTGTTGGATTTACTAGCTCAAGGAGAGCAGTTAATCCGAGTCCATCTGTCATCATCTTCAACCTTTAAAGGAACTTCTCCTGATATACAGAATGGTGTAATAGAAATGATAACTTTGACAGTTAATGAGAAAATAAAATCTGAAATTCAGAACTGCAATTTCATTTCGATTCAGGTTGATGAAACATTAGACATGTCATGCAAGAGTCAAATGAGTATAATATTCAGGTACTGTACTGCAGACAAAATTGAGGAAAGATTCGCTGGATTTTAGATGTTTCTGGAGATAAAGCTGCTGAAGGTTTGTCAAACATTATTCATGCAGTATTGAAAGAATGGAATATGGAAGTAAAAGTGGTTAGCCAAACATATGATGGCGCTTCAGTAATGACGGGCAGAGAAAGAGGATTACAACAATTGGCGAAGCAGTTCTGTCCCTATGCGCTGTCTATTCATTGTTACGCACACTAACTGAATTTGGTACTGTTACATGCCTTCAAAATCATTCGACAGGTACGCATGTTTGTAAGTGATCTTACTGCATTCCATTCGTTTTTAAGAAAATCATCAAAACGAACTGTATTGCTAACTGAGAAAGGATTTAAACTGCCACCTGCAAACAACACTCGCTGAAACTTTCGTTCCAGGGCAGTTTCAAGCACATCTAGTCATTTCTCGGGCCATATAGTGTTTTAAATTATATATTTGATGATACAGACTCTCAGTGGGACCCAGAATCTTTGAGCTGTGCTGTGGGAATGAAACGACGGATGAATGATCCTTCGTTTGCTTTGCTTCTATCGAGGGTGCTTTGTTTATGTTGATCATCTCTTCAATGTTCTTCAGTCAAAATCTGTCAGTATAACTGCTTGCCACGACGAAATAAGAACTGTTTTGAGAAACTTACGACAGTTCAGAATGGAAACATTCTTTGATGAATGCGTTAAATGCAGCTTGTGTTTGAATGGCAACTTATCATTCTGTGACAGTCAAAAGACATCTCTCAGGGCACTAACTTACGAGATACTAGATTTGCAAATTGTTCAGATGGAAAGAACGTTTCACCAAATTCAGTTTGTTGAACTTTTGAACGAAAAGTGTTTCCCGAACTATCAAAAAGAATTCCCAAAGTTGAAATTGCTTCAATTATTAGAACAGTATTCTTTTCTCAAACAAGAACAACTTGAAAATGAACTGTGAAACATAAACACTGATGAGAAAAAACACTTATCTCCAACAATCCTCTTAAAGTACATCGTCAACAATGATTTAGACTCCATTTATGAAGAAACTTCGAAGTTCCTGCGTTTGGTTTCGACCCTACCCGCAACTACAGCAAGCAGTGAACGAAGCATTAGTGCTCTTAAACGAGTGAAGAATTATTCATTACGCCATGAGAAGTTGAAAATACACATTGAGTGAAGCATTATTTAAGGAATTCAATGTCCAACATCCGGATGTCCTTTTTAAGCACATTAGCCACACAAAAGACATTACCTCAAGAGCTATCCAGTGATCAGCTCTTTGTAGACCGAGTTATAGACTTATTCGTGGAAAGAAAAGACAGGCGCATTGCACTTGTGTACAAGAAAATGTAAGTGCTTCTTCCTTTGCTGCTCGGGTTCTACAAATTTGTCATCGTTTCTTGAACAAGTTAGTTATTATTATTATTATTATTATTATTATTATTATTATTATTATTTTCGATTATTCCCATTTAAGAGAGCGTTTGAACTTGAATTCCTTTATGATGATTGTTTATGTTTTTTCTGAGCCCAAATTTTCTTCATGTGTTCACTGTGTTGTTTCTTTCGCTCCGCTGTCCATTTGCATCCTGTTCTCTTCTGTGTTGTGGTGTCAAATTTATGTTTTTTGATGATGTTCCTGAATTCAGTTCTATTTTCTGCATACTTTACTGTTATGTGTGCTTGTCTGAGGTCCTCTTCAACTTCTTTTATCCATTTTGTTTTTCCCCTGCCTGAGTTGATGACTTTAAGAATTCGCTTTGAAATTCTGTTTTCATTCATCCTGTGGATATGTCCGTAGAACTGCATTCTTCTTTTCCTTATTGTATCTGTAATCTTGTCTGTGTATTTATATAATTCTGATGTTGGTCTCTTCTTCCAGATTCCTTGCTCTTGTATCGGGCCAAAAATTTTCCTGAGAATTTTCCTTTCTTGTTTCTCTATTTCTTTGATTTTAGTTTGCCCACCTATTTGTGTTGTTTCAGATGCATACAGTGCCTCCGGAAGTACGACGGTGTTGTAGTGCCTCAATTTTGCGTTAATGGATATGGACTTTTTGTTATAATAGTTCCACGTGAGTTTATATGCTTTCTGTAGTTTTTTTATTCTTTCCTCATTGGCCTTTAGGTTGATCCCTGATGGCTGGATGATTTCTCCCAGGTACTTAAAATGTGGTACTTGTACAATTTTCCCATGGGTTGTCACAATAGGCAATTTGTCTTGTGGCACTCTTTCTATGTACTGGGTTTTCTCATATGAGATTTGCAGGCCGGTTCTTTGTGCAATTTCGTGTAATTTCTCTATGGCGTTAGTAGCTTCTTTTCTATTATTTGTGAGGATTGCAAGGTCATCTGCAAAAGCTAAACACTTCACATTGAATCTATTATCTTTTCTAATGCCAATTTGGATTCCTTTGACTTCTTTTTCCCATGTCCTGATAATTTTTTCAAGAATGATATTAAAGAGTAATGGTGAAAGTCCGTCACCCTGTCGCACTCCAGTTTGGATTTCAAATGGTTCCGAGATATCCCCCATAAATTTAACCTTGGAGATTGTGTCAGTTAATGTTTCCCGAATGATTGCTCTTGTCTTTCTGTCAATGCTGAATTCTTCCAGCGTCTTGCAGAGCGCTACTCTGTCTATTGAGTCGTAGGCCTTTTTAAAATCTACAAAAGTAACCACTGTGTTTCGGGTGTTTCTCATCTGGAGAATCATTTTCAGATTCCAGATCTGCTCTATGCATGATCGTCCCTTGCGAAAACCAGCCTGGTATTCTCCTATTTAGTTATTATTATTATTATTATTATTATTAGTGGCGGTGGTAGTGGTAGAGGTAGTGGTAGTAGGCCTAGTAGTAGTAGTAGTAGCTGTTGTTTTTTATGCATTTTTTTCATTTGTTTAAATGATTGTTTATTGTACTATTTTGTCTCCCAATAATAACTGCAGAGTCTCCCCAACCTTTACAACCACGCTATGCCACTGATGCAGAGTCATCGTCAGATGTAGTAGTAATGTTGGGCTTACTCCAGATGAAGAAGCTTGCACAGGATAGAGTAGCATGGAGAGCTGCATCAAACCAGTCTCAGGACTGAAGACCACAACAACAACAACAACAACAACTCCAGGGTTGACTGTTGGGACACTTTCTACTCATGTTGTATGTTAATCACCTTACAAACAATGTTAAAAGTAACATAAGGCTTTCCACAAGTGAAGCAGTTATGTATAATCAAGTACTATCTGAAAGAATCTGCATACATATTTTGACAGATCTTGATAAGACTTCAAAGTGGTGCAGAGACTGATGACTTGCTTTAAATGTGCAGAGATGTAAAATAGTGCATTTCGCAAAACGAAAAAACAGTGTTTCCTATGACTGTAATACCAATGAGTCATTGTTGGAACTGGCCAATTCGTACATATACCTGTGTGTAATATTTTGTAGGGATAGGAAATGGAATGAACACATAGGTTCAGTCATGGGTAAAGCAGGTATTAGACTTTGGTTTATTTGTAGAATACTGGGGAAGTGCAATTAGTCTACAAAAGAGATTGCTTACAAATCACGTGTGTGATCAGTTCTAAAATATTGCTCAATAGTGTGGGACACCTACCAAATAGGACTAACACGGGATATCATAGGTATACAGAGAAGGGCAACATGTGAATGCTCACCCAACTGTTTAATCCGTGGGAGGTCATCACACAGATACTGAAGGAACTGAACAGGAAAACTCATGAAAATAAATATAAACTATCCTGAGAAAATCTGTTAACAAAGTTTCAAGAATCGGGTTTAAATAGTGGCTTTAGGAATATACCTCAGCCATCTATATATTGCTCACATAGGTATAGTATGTAAAATATTATAATAATTATTGAATGAACAGGGGCATTGAAACAATTATTTTTCTTGCACGACATATCATGGAAATACCCAAAGAGGGGGGGGGAAGTCCAGGGGGTCTGGATGCCCCTATCACCTAGCTTCTGTCTAGTAAAATTGAAAGGCATTTTGATTTGCAATCAAATGACGAAAAAGGGATACATATTATCAATAGTCAGCAACCAGTTATCGCCCATCACTGTTTTCACCAACGCCAATTTTTGGCCTTGCTTGAGCTCTGTTGTTGTTTTTTCAGTCAATTCAGTTCTTATTTGCAGCTGAATTTAGTGTAAGTGCCACAGTTCATTGTTTTTGTGCTGTGATAGTTTCCAATTATGGATAAGTTTTTAGTAAGAAAGTAGAGGAAACCAGATTTTGATTCATCCAATAGCTGTATGGTAAGTTAAAAATATGTATGCACTACTACAATAGCCTAATTACTTATCTATAGCAGTTTAATATTAGCAATGGAGTCGTTATTTGGAGGCTGGTTTGGGGTTGCAATAGTTCAATATTTCACGAGGCAACGAGATGGTAAATATCATAACAAATAACATTAAATTAAAATAACTGCATAAAAATACACTTGGATTCGGCTGTGTCGCCCAAAAATCACATTGATAAAAATATCTGTTAAATGGTGATGGCTGCATTTGTTTATAAAATATATTCTATCATTAAATAAAAATACAAATTTTTTATTCCACCATTGAGCATACTGACATGCAGTTGGTGTCGTCAGTATTAACACAATAACAATAATATAAACTTCACCATGACAAATGTTATTAACGACAATATAATAACCCAAGATGGATACAATACATATTCGTGCAAATGTCAATAACAACAAGAAGTTTCCTAACAGATCAGTCACAAGATAAATTAACTACATAGTTCAGTGAATGACAAATAAATAAACAAACAGATAATTAACAATGAGTACATGAAACAGTAATAAAATAGTTGCACAGTGTGGCATATGTGTAGTTTGCAGTTGATTTATAGTTCATTCTCATAAGGAAAGTGGGTCATTTGTCACATACTCAAGGAACTCTTGAGCAGAGTAAATTACTTTACTTTTCATCCACCTCGAAAGACTAGTTTTAAATTTATTCACCGGAATTATTTATGCATTTTCAGGTAATTTGTTGAAGGAGACAGGACCAAGATATGTGTAACTGATATGTGTCTTTGCAAGCCTAGCATGGCATATTAATTGTATGTCCACTTTTTATGTTATGGTCATGAACTGTTCTCCTCTAGTCAATTATACTCAGATTCTCTTTAATGAAGACAAGGCAATTGTAAATATACAGGCCAGGCACTGTCATTATATTTAGTTTCTTAAAATAATCTCGACATGATTCATATGGGCTAAGTCCTGCTATGCCGAAATGTCTAAATATCGCCCAATCTGTTCACATAGTGGAATTCAGTTATGAAAACCAGTTCCAGTACGGCACGATATGGAAGGATTTGTGGAAAGCGGATAGGGCAACGAAAGCACATTCTATAGTTTGTTTGTTTCTAAAAGTTTTTTTCAGCGTGCTGCTTAATTCGCCTGAGCCGACTTAACCCTTCATACCTTCCTCACCCTTTCGTCCAAAATCTATTTTCGCTCTTGTAATACATTAATAACTAAAGCCAGCAATCCCATGCACAATTAAATCTGAAAATGTGCATTCATTCATGCGCTATCAAATAATTATACATGTACAAATAATATAGAAACAAGCAATGTCAGAATTCAATCTTTATTTTAAAATAATTTGCAAAATCTCGACTTCGCGTAGCTCTGCGTGTTGAGCTGCTGAGTTAGCAATCTCTGGATTCGGTAGGCAAAGCGGTTTGAATCCATTTGCCAGCAACCGTGGAAACAGACTCCAACTCCCTTAAAGATGCAGCTGCTCTGTTTTAATGAAAAGAGCTGCATCGAAGGTGAGTCAAGCATTTCTTCAGATACTCCCGGCACTAAAAGCCAGAAGATAAACGAACAATAATCCAAATCCTCCTCTTTAGGCTCATGCATTTGTCAGCTGAGATATTCTTTAATGCAGTAAATGTTCTTTCTTACATTACAAGGAATGACAGATGCATACTTAAATGAGGAAATTTCGGAAAGTGTAAGGTTTATTAATTCCAGATCCTCTGTATTTTCACCACCGAAAATTATCGTAGCTTCTATGTCGGAAAGATATCTGTTTAGTCCTTCTTTTATTGGCTTCTAACGTACAAACTTTTAGCCATCACAAATAAATGTACTGACACAAAAAACAAGGTAACATTTTTTCTTCATCATACATACTGTTTAGGGCATACATTCATATGTTTTCAGATCAAAATTATTGTAATCAGATTACAAAACACAGTTGACTGCTAAAAATTTATTTGTTGGTTAAGTTCTTTAGTTAAGTTCGATTCATTTTAGATTTTTATGTCTCGTTTCACGAGAAACGGGATACGGCATCGCATATACTCCTGGTTGTGTCTCCGAGAATTGGGATCGTGCAAAGTGGCTGGCAGTGACCAACTCTTAAAAGCTCCTTTAAAAAGTTGACTCTGCCTTTCTCATAGCGTCTACACTGAAATAAGATGTGATTTACATCACCAGTTATTTCCTCTTCACTGTGACAGTGGGGTGTCTCCTATACACCGATTCTATATAAGTGGGCAGGGAAAGATCCATGATTGTGACGCATTCTCACAAGGGACGTTATAATTTTCTTGAATATTTGAAGTTCGCAAACCATGTCTGTCTTGGTATGAATGTTTGTATGCTTGCATAGCTCTTGTTTGTTGGCTTCCATTACATTCTTCCTGCCATGAGAGAATCGCTTGTTGTTTTACTTTTAGGAGGTATTCTGTGTATGGGAGTTTAATGTCCATAGGTCTTCCACTGTCAATCGCATGTCTCGCTAGTTGATCTGCTCAGTCATTGTATAGAATGCCGGAATGTGATTTGACCCATACAAATTCTTTAATTTGGCCATTCTTCTTAGCTTTATGATAGTTATCCAGTATGTGGAGGGTGTATTTACTAGTTCTTTTGTCCCAATTTCTGTAACTAATGGATTTCAGAACGCTTTGAGAGTCAGTGGGTATTTTGAGAGATCTTGCATATTGATTGCCTCTATAATAGCGCAAGTTTCAGCAAGAAATATGGAAGCATCACCTGGTAGTTGAAACTTCCTTTCTTCTGCAGATTCTGAACAGAAGAAAGTACGTCCGGTTTGATTTTCCATCCCAGTTTTTGAGCCAGCTGTATATAGTTTAAGATATCCTGCCCACTTTTCTGCCAGGTGCGATGTAGGTGAAAACTGACCCTATCCTTTTCCTTTGCTGGAGTAGTCGACGTATGTTACAGGAATATCATGATAAGAGCCGTGATTGTCATATAGAAACATTGGAAGAACCTCACTTCGATATACTTTCTTTTGGAGGTATTTCCAAGGCAGATGCGTTAGCTTCTGTTCTGCAGTTTATTTAGTAGTGCTAGGTACTTGTTAGCAGTAGTGTGATAGATCATGCGTCCGTAGTCTATACGGGAATGTATCAACGTGTGGTAGAGAGTGAGCAGAGGGTTGGGGTGATACCCCCACCATACTCTTGTCACTGATCTGATACGGTTGAATACTTTTTCACATGTACTGACGACGGTTTGAATATGAGATATCCAACTCAATTCTGGAATCGAAGATAACACTAAGAAACCTTGCCTGGGATTTTAATGGTATTTTATGACCAGAAAGTCTTACACTATTCAAGCAGCCTGACATAGTTTGGTTCGTGAAGGGAACAAGTACCGATTTTTTGCCAAAATCTGTAGCCCACAGTTACATGGTGTTTGATCCAGTGTGCCCATCGCCTTTGACATTCAAACAAATATCATCTACATACTGGAGGATTTTAACTGGATTACAGGAATATCATGATAAGAGCCGTGATTGTCATATAGAAACATTGGAAGAACCTCACTTCGATATACTTTCTTTTGGAGGTATTTCCCGTCTTCATTCCGCTTCTAGATATAAAACTGCTGTTTCCTAACGTTAAAATGCTCGCCAGCTCCTTAGTATATAGTGCAAAGAGTAGGGGGCTGAGGATAGCTCCTTGTGAAAGACCTGTTGTAAGACGACGTGGTCCAATTAATTTATTTTGGAACCGAACTCATATGTGTCTTTCAGCGAGGAAAGTGCTGATTCCATAAATCAGTTGTGGTGGGATTCCAATGGTTTCCAACTTCGGTAGCAACAGAGGTATAAGAACATTATCATACACTTCAACTATATCCAGGAATATAGCTGTTACATTCTATTTTCTTGTTGTTGCGTCATAGATCTCTGAGGTTAAGATGTTTAAATTATCTATTGTTCCCTTGCCTTTTCTAAACCCATACTGACTCGATGACAGGGTCTGATTTGATTCCATCCATCATTCCAAGCGATTTTTTACCAGGCATTCTAAAGTTTTGCCGATACAGGAAGAAAGAGAAATAGGTCTATATGATTTGGCCTACTCTTCATCCTTATGTGGTTTCAGTATGGGTATCACTACTTGAGTTGTCCAATCTTCTATTAGCGTGTCATTCATCCATATTTGTTAAATATTTGTAACAGTTTTCTGATTGCTATGTCTAGGAGATTTTCTATCATCTGATAGTGTATACCGTGCTTACCAGGTGTGGAACTTACGCTCTTTTTAATGCAATTCATCAGTTCTTCATACGAAAACGGTACCGTGAGCGGATGTTTGTAATCCTGTTGCTCCGAGAGGCAATATAGCTGCTCGGTCGCGGAAGCTGGTGAGATTAAATTCACAAAGTCTTCAAGCCATGCTGACGCATAGTGAAGTTTTTGTCCAAACATCAGCGATACTAACATTGCTATTTAAAGATTCACAGAAATTTTGCCAGCTGTTCTTTTTACAGCCTTTTAACCACCTTCGAACTTCCGCTGCTATTTTCCGATATGCAATGAAGTTTTCTACATTTTGTTGTTTACAGATGAAGTTTTCTACATTTTGTTGTTTATTGTTTACAGAAGTTACTGTACGCAAGTTTGCGCTGTGCTATGGCTCTAGAGCACTCTGGTGTCCACCTGACTGGGGGTCGTTGCTTCAAAACGATCACTTCCTTTTTACTTGGGATGGAAATTGTTGCAGAGTCTTCAATAATTGAAATTAGCTGTTGGTAGGCCTCTTTCGGAGCTAACAAATTGTTAGAAGACTGCAACTTCACCTGGACTGTTGCAGTATACTTTGACTGGCCAGCATCCTCTATTTTCCTCCTGCTGTTTGGGTAGATAATTTCTACTGGATTTGTAGGTAGGTCAATTGTGATTTCCAGAGGGAAAAGATCTGAGCCAAGAGGCTGTTTGACCGTCCACTCCTCTATACGGTTGAAGTCGACCAAGCACAATGTCAAATCGACGGTCGTCTGTCTGGATTATGTATCATAGTAGGAGAACCATCATTTAGAAGAATCAAATTGAACTTTTCATAAAGTGTAACTAACTCTCTGCCATCCACATCATCTATTTCGCAACCCCACAGTTAGTGGTGTGCGTTGAAGTCTGTAAAAAGGAGAAATGGCGTTTGAAGCTGTGCTACAATCTCATCCAGTGAAAGATCTTGCATTTTACATTTAGATGGTTTGTAACTGGTGAAGATGGAGAATGTGCCGTTAGGAGTGTAAATTACAGCAGCAACTACCTGGCATTCTGTTGTCCTAATAGTGATGTCCAATTTTTTAAAATTAACCATCTCTCTAATCAAAATGGTTACTCCTCCTCCTTTTCCATCGTCTCTGTCGTTTCTGAGAACAGCGTATCCTTTGAATTGTATTCGTTGGGTTGGCTGAAACCACGTTTCGCAAATACAAGCTACTGGTATGTGGTTGACGCTAAGCTCCCGATAAATACTTTCTCTGTTCGAGGTTGCTCACCGTGCATTCCACTGGAGTATTTTAAAAGCCATTATCAGATTTGCATAAGTCATCAACAGCATTACGTATAAGAGCCTGTGTCGTTACCATGTCTGCTTCATTTTTAAGAGAATGAAAGATATGCATTACTAAAGCACAAAGGCTGTTAATAGTAGTTTCTCGACTAGTATAAGATGTTGCCAGAGGAGTAGGCGGATATGGATTGTTTTGTATTGAGTTCTGTGGACCCTAAAATTCTTATAACGTATCAGAATACCCCTGCTAGTATGGACTGTGAGTAAATGATTTATTTTTGTAAGACCTGGGAGCTGGAACGTTCATAATTGCATGCTTAGGTCCCTGTTGTAACCTTCTGGCCGTCATGTTAAAACTTTTTGGTTTCTCGCATATTTTAGGCCAGTCACTAGGAGAGAGTACTCGTGTTGTAGAAACACCAGCAGTAGTCTGCGCATATGATGGTCATGGTGACGGGATGGCAGTTGCATAAGAAGCGCCATAAGCTTCGCTGCGCTTTGTTTCCATGTGCTGCTGATAGCGATCAGTAGCGAGGTGGTTTCCGTTGAAATGCAAACACCTGGGCTCTCTGGCATGTCTGCACTGTGAGGTCTCATGGGCTCCCTTGCATTTGGCACAGCGGGCAATACAACGACATTGCAAACTTAAATGGAAATATGTAAGGCAATTATGACACTGCAAAACTGAGTGGACATACGGTGCAACAGGGCATCAGGTGAGTCTCCTGACATCATTTTTCTAAGAAAAAATTCATATGATCTCTATTTTTTTAGATATTTAATGTACACAATTTTGTTCATCAGGTCTCGAGCATCATGTAATACATTAAGGAGGTTAACAGTATGGATCAAGTATGCCACTCTTTATTTCACTTTAAAACAGAAGATACAGTAAAAATAATTCCAAATTACAGTTCTTATTTAAATAACAATGGTCAACACACTGATTTTTTAAGGTTTAGTATGAAACTGCAAAAAACAATTTCTATCCTTTTGGAGACACAAATGTACTTTACATTTAATGCACTGAATTCTAGAATGCCCTGTACATTTTGGAAATTTGCAGCGACTTGGAGTTCCTACATCATGCAAAGGCAATGGAATCAAACTGTATCTCTGTAGCTGGTCGTAAATCTCCTCTTTTTCATGGTATGACTCTCATATCTGAAGCCAGTCATTCTCAGACGGACGCCCCCTCTTCTTTTCAGTCACTTTCTTCTGGCACAGTATCAATCCATCTGCTACCCTGATACGAAAGGAAAGAAGGTCCATTTGCTTCTTCTCTGGGATAGACAGGTTGTCTGCGTCTAGTCTGTATTCCAACCAAATTTGCATGATGGCAAAGTCAACAGCATGAAAAATCATACCCAAAGGCCATTTTCAAGATCTGATGAAAACTCAGTAGTAGCTTATCCATTGATCAAATAGATCCACACCATCCACTGCATGATTATATCTTCTCACTATTTCAGGTCTATCTACTTGCACATATTTACGGTGCTTTTTGCCCCAATGCTCAACTTCATCCACTGAGCCTTTACCAACAAAGTTTGAACACAATACAATTGGCCTATAGTGAGTTCTTCACAGTAACCTCTGGTTTGTTTCATTATTGTTTTATCACCTGTAAAAGGCAAGTTCTTTCCAAATCTGTTTTGACGGACAGTGCCTGCTACATTGATGCCTTGAGATTTCAGAACTTGAAAGAGATTATAAGATGAAAAGAAGTTGTCAAAGTATAATTTATGACCTTTACCTTTTGAGAGTGGAACAGAAAATGCTAAAACAACAGCAGGACCTATTCCAAATTTTTTACAGCATGCAGTATTTATTTTAGTTGTAGCACCTTGATACAAAAGGAAATCATGCACTATTCCACTCTTTCCACACAACATGAAGACTTTGATTCCACATGGCATTGGTTTCCCCTTGACATACTGCTTTGCAGAAAACTTCCCAGTGAAAGGAATAATTCCTTCATTCACACAAACATTCTCTTCTTTAGAAAGTTCACTGCAGCATTTTCGAATGGCTGTGTAAATTGGCCTGACTTTGTAAAATTTATCTTTATTTACAGGTGGCTTCTCCAGATTGTTCACCAAGTGTAAATTTGTAAGTAATTCTAAAAATCTGTCTCATGACATGTTTTCCCAAAACACATTTACCTTCAGGTTTGTATCCCAATACATTCAAAATCTGGGGAATTTCAAAGCGCCAGGCAATATATGCAAACCAAATAGCACCTCTAGTTCTTGAGGAGTTGTCTGCTTGAGTGAGGATTTGCCTTGTTGTAATGCATAAATATTAGTATGTGCTGCCATGCTAGTGAAAAAATCATCTGGTATATATTTTTTGAAGTATTTTATTGGAGAACACAAGACAGTTTCTTTGTTTCTGCCATGGTACTTAGTGGCTTGCGTTCCATTTTATGGATTCTTTAGGTGTCACCAATATTTTGTCACACAGACTATTCAGTTCTGGGTTGTTTTCATTAAATAAAAACTTCATTTCAGCATCCATCACCTCTCCATCATCTTCATCTTCAGATATGGTGTCTCTACACACATCATTCAAGCCCTTTTTATATTGCACCAACACATTTCACTATTTGTGGAGCTTGCCTTTCAATAAGTGGTACACTGTCATCCTCATCTCCACTCAAACTAATGTCAGAACCGTCATAATTTTCAATTATGTTCATAATCAAGTTCCAATCTTTCTCCGCAGAAAGATATTCCTTAACCATACCTGTAAGTCAAAAGCCAGCAATATAAAGTAAAATCATATGTACAGGTCAGTTATTCTGCTCCTTGCTGCTGGTACTGAAATTACTAAAAAAATATCACACATATCTACCACAGCCATGCAAATACAGCTGAGGCACATTTCAGGTTATGTTTCCTAATACACACCATTAAGGACCTGTTGTACACAAATGTGTACATTAAACTTACCTGATATATAACACAAATATGAATTGAATGAAATTGCTGAAAATTCCACTGAAAGAATGTCTAATGTTTCCAAAAGAAGGAAACCACACAAAACATTCATCAACAAAACCCACAACGTGACTATTATAGCAAGAAAGTCAACGAGTAACGGCTTCCCACAGAGAGACAGCATCAGTATATTTTATTATGTTGTTGACAGACTGCTCACAAGAGAGCAGCAGCTGCTAGAGTATGGCTAAAAGAAACATACACAAATGTGTACAGTGAGTTTGGATGCACCTGACATTTCTTGTCAGCGAAATGTTAGTGAACAAACTTTATAAACACAATTGCGACCACCAGGTCTGAAAGGGTTAAATGTTACAACACGTTTTGGTGTGGGAAGTACTTTCAACTCTCCATTTTCTATTACTTTCTTTGTGAACCTTCGTACATCGGTTACTAAAAATTCCGACTTTATTTTTGCAAGGATGTCTTGGTGGGATGACGCAATATCAACATCACGGATAACTGCCCTTTTCTTTGTTAGGAAATTTGGAATATAAGCCTCCATATTCTTCACCCGAAAAACATCAAGCAACCGCAACCTGTTTGCAGACTGCCCTGTTTTCATTTCAGTTTTATACTTGTTTCTACCAATAGCTGAGATATTAACTATTTCATGTCTTAAGTTATTATTTTCTTCCAAGAGCCATCGGATGTAACTTTCTTTATCACCATTTTCTGCCTCCACAAAGACGAACCAGGCACCCATGTCTGTTGATTGATATGTATTATCTTTACTAGCGTATTTGTTGTTACTAGGAAGCGTGTTATTTCCTGTAGGAGGTACCATTGTGGTCACTGAATTGTCCAAACTTTTACAAGTAACGGACTTTTGGGAAGCAGGCCGCTCATTGCAATTCCTGTCTCCTATCTTTACACTCAAGTTACTGTCTACTAGAACTTCCACAGTGTATGCAGCATTATCAATATCTACCATATATACGTTCCCTTCAACATTACTAATGTGCTTTTCACTTGCCCTTTGTCACCTTCAACATGACTACTGTGCTTATCACTTGCCTTTGCCTTCTTCGGAACATTTGCGTCAGGAGCTGCTGCCTGTTGGGGTAATGGTGATCGGTTTCTTGTCTTTTGTCGCTGGGTGTTGTTTGACAGACACTGCGAAGACAGCTGAACTTGATGAATGCTGATCCATCTCCATCTGATCATTCTGAGGACAGAGATCTTGAGAGCACATTTCGATGGTACCCAATTAATGGTTATTTGTAATTAACACTGGTGAAGTAGGGTGCATCATGACAGTCTCAATGTTATGACTCGTATGCAAAGTGATAGCTGACCCTTGTCAGGTATCGACTGGGATTTCGTCATTAGTTTCCATTTTAAAAATATCCGCTGAGAGAAATCTCCCAGCGACGATGCTTTGACACTTATTGCTAACTATTTCTAGGTAAAATATCCAGTAGATTACATTAAAAAACCTTGGTAACAGTTCCACGAAACACATATTGTAACGAGCGCCGGCCACTGTACAAAGCACAAACGACTGCTCAGCACGGATGCCGTAACTTTTCTCAATATTCTTGAGAGCGATCAGATAAACAGCGTTATTTATTTCGTTGCTAACCAAAGACCCTAAACTTAAGTGGCTGATCTGTTTAGTCCAAAAGCCCTATCGGTAATAATCAGGGTGTCCTAAAGATTGGCGGTCGCATATTCCTGATCAGCTCCTCAGCTCAGATCCAGACTGGAAGGGAAAGAACGTAAAATGACTTGGGATGGTGAAGGGAGCTTGGAGTTTGAGTGCTTCTTAGTGGTTTGCCAATGTGCAGCACTTCTAAACGACCAAATTATATCTCCGTTTGGTGAAAACTCCGAGATCAGTTTCAAAGTAATGGCGGCAAGTAGTGTTTTTACAACTGAGTCAGCTCCCAACAAAAGTAGAATTATGATGTGTGTAAAGCGCAAAAAGTATAATAAAATTTTGAAAAACGGAATTCTATGCTACGAGGGTGATCGCTGGATACATTTTCGATGTGCAAAGTTAAAAGAAGACGATCTTCCAGACGAAAATAGTGAATGGCGGTACAAAGTTTGTCTGGAGGGTAAAGACAACATGGCGCCACTGGAAGAAAATGAGCGTCAGGTAAACACAGACTATGATACCGTACAACTTATTTTATCTGCTGTCATGGAAGAGAACTTAGCTTTGGCTATAGAAAACGAGAAACTGAAAAAGGAATATGCAGTGATTGATTTGGAACCCACCAAAAAACTTTCTGAAGATAAGGTTGGTTCAGTAAAAATTTCCTCACAAGTAAATAATCAATGTGGGCCAGAGGGCAGTTTACAAAGACAGTAAGACATTGTTCCTATCACATAAAATGCATTTCTGCACTGAAGAAAGCTCATGTAAATTTTCTAGCCTTGAAAAATAGATTTAGTGTTCTTGAACATCTTAATGTTACATAAAAAAACATTGAAGTTGGCTTGCAAGTTAAACTGCCTAACCCAAGTAAGCCTAATATGAAATGAAATGTCGTGTGGCTAGGGCCTCCCGTCGGGTAGACCGTTCGCCTGGTGCAGGTCTTTCGATTTGTCGCCACTGCGGCGACCTGCGCGTCGATGGGGATGAAATGATGATGATTAGGACAACACAACACCCAGTCCCTGAGCGGAGAAAATTTCCGACCCAACCGGGAATCGAACCCAGGCCCTTTAGATTGACAGTCCGTCACGCTGACCACTCAGCTAATGAAAGTGAAGTGAGTAAAGAGTATAGTAAAACTTTTAGATCAAATATGAGTGGAAGTAACGGAACGAAATGCCCAAAGACACCAAGCTCTAAAGGCAGACCTAGGCCTGTGAAAATACTTGTCTATGCAGATAGCCAAGGACGGAAAACACGAAATATTATTGAAAACAGTTCGAGCCATCTTGTGGCAGCCACATTAAAACATGGTGCAAAATTTGAAGATGTTGTGGCAAGTTCTTCAGTTACTTATTCTACAGAAATGACAGTTTTTCTTGCTGGAACAAACGATGTAGCGAAAAATGAGGGAAAAGGTTTCTTACTGTCATTAGGAAAAAGTTGCATGAACTAAAAAACAGAAAAATTATTCTCTTCTCAGTACCGCTTCGGCATGATCTCCCATTCTGTTTGTGTGTGAGTGTAGAAGTGGCACGAGTAAATGAAGAAATGAAGAAACTTAGTGAATACTTTAGAAATGTGTCTTTTGTAAATATAACTGACTTGGTTAAAAGATTCCATACCACCCATGGCCTACATCTGAATAAACTTGGGAAAAAGTATGTGAGTGATGAAATTATCAATCTAGCTGATAAGTTGAGCACAGCACAAATTAATAGGTTAGAGACAATATCACTTAGTTTTAAGGAAAATTCTTTTTTAGAGGTAACGAGGAAGACCAGGGCCTAATTGGTTTGCCCAGATTCATAATGTATAACCAGCTTAAAGATAAGCAAGATTTCATAAATATATCTACCAGGCCCTTGAATATGGTCAGGGAACATATTAAAGGACAGAACCAAAATAGCATTAAGAATTTTGTAAGTAATAGTTCTTCCCCTTGCCACGCAGTTCAGTATGAAGTTAGTCATTGTTTTTAGAAAAACAGCAGGAATAAGGATAGCCATTATAATAAAACTTATTCATCAACTTTCTCATTTAACATAGGATATCTCAATGTTGAAGGTATGAGTGGAAAACATGTAGTTTTAAATGATTTTTCAAATGAGAATATGTTCGATTCATAGTGTTTGAGTGAGCACTGGTGCAAAGGTAATGAAGTTTCTTTTCATATATTAGATGATTTCCAGTTAGTTAATAGTTTCAGCAGAGAACAACATATTCATGGAGGTGTGTCAATTTATGTTAAGAAAACTTTGACAAACAGCAGTGGTAGACTAGATTTAGGCTTTGTGTGTACTGAGTTGCACTTTGAAGCTACAGGTATATATCTTGAAAATTTTAAACCTGTCATTGTATCACTTTACAGGTCACCCAATGGTGATCCACTAATCTTTTTAGAAAGACTTGAGAATTTATTAAATTTTTTTCATGGCCCCAGTGGAGAAAGTATAGTATAGTGATTCGTGGTGACAAATGCTGCATTTGATATAACGAAAGATACACACAGTGTAAATGAATTTAAAAATGTGTTAAGACACTTTAATTTTAAATTTACTAACTGCAAACCTACAAGAGAGAATGCTTGTCTTGACAATATACTTACAAATGTTAGTAGAGATTTAATATGTTCCAATGTAGCTGTTTTTGCCTTCTCAGATCATAATTCAGAGTCGGTAGAAATAAGATGGCTTAATATGAACACTACATAGCTTGAAGAGCCTAAAGTGGCCATAACAAGACCAATAACACAGGACAAAATTTCAAATTTTAAGATTTCACTCGAGAATTATGATTGGGAAGATTTGTTTAACAATAATTTTCATTGTTCTGCTAATATAATCTTTGATACATTTTTCATGCTTTCTTAACTATTTTTGAGACAAGCTTTCCTCAGTACAAATGTAAGGCCAAACCCAACACATGTAATACAAACAAGCATAGGCATAAAAATGCGTGGTACACTTTTGAACTAGCCAATATGAAAAACAAATCGTTAATGAATTTAGATTTTTATAGGCTACACAAAACAGATGAGGCTAAGTTAAGATACTTAAGAGGTAGAAAGGATTATAGGCAAGCAATCAATGAGACTAATAAACAACATAACTTGTTTAGTATTGAGTCATCCAAAAATAAATGTAAGAGAGCATGGAATCTAGTAAACTCAGTGGCCAAAAGCAAACAAAAAGATGTAGCCATATCACCAACTGAGTTTAATAACTTTTGTGTGCAATCTGTTAATGAAATTTGTGAAAGTATTGTTAGGCCTGATATTTAAAAAAAAATTAATAACTTAACCACTATAATTATCCGGGCTGTTATGCCGTGGTCGGTTGATGAATTCTGTGTCGATTCCCAACGTTTCGTCTCCGACTGCGGGAGACATCTTCAAGGGGGTCCGTAGCTCGATGGAAGGTCCACTGGCTCTTTACTGACTGTCGCTAAATTCCGTGTCCGCGCTCCCACGCCGCGGCGTGACGTCACGTGTTTTGAAAACGTCAGTGCAATTGGCCGCTGTCCGTCGCCGTCGATCGCCGTTGCCATCACCCACTAGTAGACGGGTGGTACACATCTTCTTTAACACCGGCATCCATATACCGTTTAATTTCACGCCCTCCTCCTTTCGGTTGAAATTATTTGGGCGTTTAGCGATTTCGATTGCCTCCCTGTAGAGCCTTTCGTAATATCCGCTTGTGGCCGCTAGTACTTGCGTCTCCTCGAAACGAATATTGTGGTTCCCTGGCTGGAAAGCATGCTCCGCAACAGCTGATCGTTCCGTTTCTCCTCTTCTACAATTTCCCTTGTGCTCTTCCAAACGTTTAGAAACCGTTTTTTTAGTGGTACCCACACAAACATCACCACAGCTGCATGGGATCCTATACACTCCCGCTTTTTCCAATGGTTTGCGAGCGTCCTTGGCAGGCTTAAGGTATTCCTGTATCTTCCTGGTGGGCTTGTAAATTACGGTAATATTCCGCTTCGTCAAGATCCTCCCTATTCTTTCCGTTACATTTTTAACAAACGGCAGGAAAACCTTAAATTTTGCAGTAGCCTGTACGTCAGTATGATTTCTGCGTGGCTGCCTCAACGCACGTTTTATTTCGGCGGACGAATATCCGTTCTTCATTAGTGCATTGTGGAGATGTTCCATCTCAGCGTCGAGCACCTCAGGTTCACAAATGTTTCTAGCTCTGTCCGCTAACGTCTTGATAACACCCCGCTTCTGTTGTGGGTGGTGGTTCGAATCCCGGTGCAAATAACGGTCCGTGTGCGTGGGTTTGCGGTATACTGAGTGGCCCAAACTACCATTTTCGTTTCTAGAAACAAGCACATCGAGGAAATGTAATTTGCCGTCTACCTCCTCCTCCATTGTAAACTGAATTCTCGTGTTTATACTGTTCAGATGTTCGTGGAACCGGCTTAGTTCCTCCCTACCATGCCTCCACAGCACAAACGTGTCATCCACGTATCGGAACCCAACATTTGGTTTTTTGCTGGCAGTACCTAAGGCCTGTTCTTCGAATTTCTCCATAAAGAAGTTTGCAATTACGGGACTTAGGAGGCTTCCCATAGCCACGCCATCCGTTTGCTCATAAAACTGTTCATTCCACTTG
This sequence comes from Schistocerca nitens, assembly GCF_023898315.1. Classification (NCBI taxonomy): domain Eukaryota; kingdom Metazoa; phylum Arthropoda; class Insecta; order Orthoptera; family Acrididae; genus Schistocerca; species Schistocerca nitens. The sequence goes on along the minus strand of NC_064615.1, from coordinate 1,102,978,492 downwards.
AAATATGTGGTCGTCAAACAACACTTAAACAGTTCTGAAATGTCGGCAGGAAAAATTCGATCCAGCTGTTCCAATTCATTATTAAGCGGAACCATGGTAAACAGCGATACCACATCGAAGCTGACCAATATGTCCTCCGGCTGGACCACTATGCCATTCAATCTGCTGATGAAATGTGTCGAATTCTTTATATAAGAGTCCGAACGACCCACATGTGCTTTTAACAGCGTAGTCAAAAACTTGGCTAACGAGTAGGTGGGCGAACCAATGGCACTTAGTATCGGTCTTAACGGCACATTTTATTTATGAATTTTGGGCAATCCATAAAGCCTCGGTGGTAGCGCAACCGAATTGCAGAGACCTTTCTGTACATTCTCTTCTCCCGCAGTCGGAGACGAAACGTTGGGAATCGACACAGAATTCATCAACCGACCACGGCATAACAGCCCGGATAATTATAGTGGACATGATATTTCCGGCCGTGAAAGTCTACATTTTAGTATTAATAAAATAGTTGTTCATTGAAAGACAAATTTAAGTATTGTAAATAATTGTAGGCCTTCTGATAGTGTACATATATATGATCTTTCTAGTAATATGTTAAAAAACATAGCCAGTTGTATAGTACTTCCTCGTATTTTCAGAGGTGTTAAAATTGTCAAGGGTTGTGCACATATAATAGAAGGGAGAGAAAAGTTGCCATTCTAGTTATCGCCCAGTATCTCTGACACCAGTTTTTTCTAAGGTTTTAGGATCTGTTATCTACTACCAGTTATGTGACTATTTTGAACATAACAACATTCTTTCTGCTGCACAATTTGGCTTTAGGAAGGGCAGATCTACTGTTCATGCTATTGACTCTTTGATAAAAAACGTGTTTAGTGCTTATGAGGAGAAGAACTTTGCTCTGGCTACTTTTTGTGACCTTAGCACAGCCTTCGACTGTGTAGAGCATATAGTTCACTTCTCAACAAATTAGTTCATTATGGAATCATTAACAATAATGTAGATAATATATTTGAATCATTTCTTAATAACCATAAACAAATTGTGTGTATTGGGAACGAGAGATCGCAGATAGTTGACGTTAAGTGCGATGTGCCACAAGGTTCAGTTATGGCACCTTTGTTATTCATTCTAATGATAAATGATTCGCCTTTTTATATAAATATTCACTCCATCCTCTATGCTGATGATACTACTTTTTTCAGTAATTATTCAGACTTTGATGCCCTTCAAACTATGACCAAAGACACACTATTGCAAGCAGCAATCTGGTTCCGGGCAAATGGATTTTTGCTCAATGAAAGTAAAACTCAGTAAACAGTATTTAGTTTAAGAAATTTGCCAGTAGAAGACTGTCTAGGTAGTGTTAAGTTTTTTGGTATTGTCATTGATAGTAAATTATCTTGGGAGCCATACATTAAGTATGTTGGTGCAAGGTTGTCTAGAGTGGTGCTTGTTAAGAAATTAAAAAAAATCATGTACCTTTGGTTTATGTAAGAACAGCTTATTTTGCTTTTTACACAGTATCATATCCTATGGACTTTTATTTTGGGGTATTAGTAGACACATTCAGGATATTTTGGTACTACAAAAGAAAGTTATTAGGATTATTACAAACTCAGAAAAACATGCCCACTGCAGGCCATTGTTTATTGACCTAGAAGTATTAACTGTAATAAACTTATACATTTACACTGTTCTCTTATATACAAAAAATAACTTATCAGAATACCTACTTAGACTGGATTTACACTCCCAATGCACTAGAAATAATAGGCATATTGACATACCTTACTGTAGATTATCGAAAACATTGAAGAGCTATGAAGTTATCTGTATCAAAATGTTCAACAAACTGCCTGTAGGATGGGTAGAAGCTCCATTCGAGTTATTTAAGCAAAGATTGTACAGTTGGTTATTGATTAATCCTTTTTACTCAATTAATGAATTTTATGAATGTGAAAATTTGATGTCATAGAAGTAACTGTTGGAGAGTGTACCATAATTTCTCTAATGCTGTTAATGTAAGATGCTTTATTCATGTTTTTGTTATCCTGACGTTGTCTATAGCTGTAATCAGTTGAATGACAATAAAATTTAATTAAATTAATGTTTTTATTTAAATAAAATGGTTTATTTTCTTTATGGAGATTTTCAGAATAAATGAAGAACTTGAGTCTTTGTAAGATCTTCTTTAGCAAATCGCTACCCCCTCCCTCCCCTTTTGACAAAATCCTGGCTATGTCCTTCTCCATACGTGAATGCAATGGGATATACCCCGTGCCATGCATCTCGCGGTGGCACCCCCCCCCCCCCCCCCCAGTTGTATTTACGCCGATAATTCACAGATAATGAAGTATCACTACAAATTTTTTAACATTAGTTTTTTTAGTATATTCATCAACGCCACGCAGTGGGCACAAATTCAGTAGTTTCAGTTAGAGTTAAGCAAAAACACACCCGCTACACTAAAACTATTTTATATTAAAGATACCCAAAGTTTTAATGACTTCCACAATACAAAATAAATTAAGCCTAAATGCATAACATATTAAATTTCGTGGTGAATATTGGTTTTAGGGAGTATGATACTCTTTTTTTATCACTGATGCACAATGTTTACACTTCCGCAGACATGGTTCGTATCAGCAGTTGCCAGCGGGCTCGTGCGCATGCACAGAGCTGAACTCGCGTATGAGCTGTGCCTTCCTCCCGCTTCCGGCTACTTGAAGCGTGGCTGTTTGCCATATGAGCAGTAGCAGCAAGTAACCAGATGCTACCCCGAAAAATTTTTCCGGCGCGCCCAAGCTGCCTGTTTCGCGCATGCGCAGAGCGAGCTGAGTTAAAGTTGGGGGGTCCCTCCACCACGTGACTCGTGTTTGTTTCGCGTCTTCGTAATATTGCTGGTCTCTTCGTTTACAGCTCCCACGTCAAATGAAATCAAAACATTTCTGTGACTGGGAGCCATCAAGTGAATTAATATACATTCTCATAACCATGAAACACCAAAATAAGTTAGTAGTTTCAATTTTCTGATTTTACATTATTTCCACGTTATTAGCAATCAACCAGTAATGTCTTAATGAAGCTATTTCTGTCTGTTTTATAGAGAAATTTGCTTCTATTAATTTTTTTCCGCTGACGCAGTTAGTTTATTTGAAACGAAGTGTTTCATTCCGCACTATTGGCTACTTTCAACTTCGTTCAGTTTCAAGTGCAAATTTTCATTTTCTGGGATGAATGATATTATACACTATAGTAAAGAAGCAAACATGAGAATACAGTACTGGACCTCCAAGAATATTGGTATCACGAAAAGCACATGAAAAGCTGAGTATCAGGTACTTCAGAGTGCATCTGGACATAGAAATGTGCAATTAGAGCGGAATGAAGCATTTTAGTATGGTTTATGAAATTCCGATGCCGTTGGAGTAGCCTCTGATGTCCTATTCCTTTTATGACACTGTAAGATCTCTTAATGCTATATACATACGAACATACGTAAACATTTACTTGAAGCTGAGTGGGCAAATTTGGTCAGTAGTTTTGAACTAAATATTTTTTTCAAATATAATGACAGGTTTAGCAGAATTTTACAAATCTGCCTTCTGTGAAAGGGTTTATCGATTACAAGGCACTTTTCTAGTACTTCCTCTAGGCCTGAAGTTATTTCTTAATTTGTGCTTACGTCTTAAATTTATAGAATGCCATTCTATGCTAAATTGTAGACTGGCAGCATACCGTGCTTTATCGTTTTAACTCCCCACAGGGCTTCATTTATTCCTAGACTATAATGTAAACTGTCAGTTGTAGCGTTTCTTTGCCTCACAGACAACCTAGTTAATTTTTTACACATTTTGGAACAGTCTTGAAATTTATTGTCCTTTATTCCTAGGCTACACAAGAAACTGTTATTTTTTTTTTCAAGAAATTTGTATTCCATCCTATTAGCCTTTTGCAGTGCTGTGTACATGTAAACCTGTTGGAAATGCTACATAACAATATTGCAGTGTACGAAGTAAAAAAATAAAAAAAAAATCTGTCAAAGTCACCCTATAGCAAAATGTTACGGTACTTCGAGCTGTGGAGTCTAATTTTGAAATGATATTTTGCCAAGAACTGCTTCCTTACTTGCATCCTTTATCTGGGTGAGATATGATAAAACAATTGCTCTGAGTACAACTTGGTATGTCCTCTCAACAACATGCCGCAGGGCTGCACAAGATCACGTTATGCCCCACCACGACCGAAATTCCACCAGAAATGCGACGAAAAGCGTATGAGCAGAGGAAGCACCAAGCACGCACTGCCTACGTCATCGTAGCTGCGCATGCGCAGTACAGCCTGTTGGCTGGCGCTGTCTGGTAACAGTTCAAACGAACCCGTTAATTTTCACCAGGATCTACGTCATACTCACGAATTTCATGAATTTCACAGTTCAACATTAACAATTAAACATCAAACATTAAATGTCTCGGAAAATCATGGCTTTGTGAGGACAAAAGGAGGCGGCACACAAAGTTTCGCCGTTTGCCTAACTGGCAAGAAATGTGCCTTTTGCATCTCCCAGCCGTTTCGTAACGAATATTTGTGGATTGTGGAACACTCTGTACACCTCCCCCCCCTCCCCCGCCCCAGGCATACACACGTAGTTTCTCTTGAAGTATAAACACAATACTGTTCACCACTCTCATCTACCGTGAGAGGCCATTCAATATTGGATTGCCTTGTCGGTTGTAGCTAATGAGTAGTGATTGTTTTGTGCAGATGTCAATTTAATTCCTGTTGACATCCAACTTTTATCTTTAGTGAGAGTGTTATTGTGTTTTGGTACTTGAATATTTGTGTTGAAATGACTGATGAAAGAGTTCCTTTTCCATCGCAGGAGTCTGAGAAAAGGTAGTTTACTATTGTTAATTTCGTAGTTATCGCTACAAAAAAACATCATTTGTTGCAGATGAGACACTGTTTTTGTACTGCCTTAAAGTTATTAATCGAGGTTTGGTGGTTGATTTCATGTGTATTGCACAATCAGTAAGTGTAATATAGTACCTGTTTCATTTCACCTATCCAGTCATCTTATTAAAAGTGAAAAATTCTTAAGAAAAGAAATTGCACGCTTCGATTGACCCAAATTTGTGTATGATAAACACGTGTTTATTTGAGATGATGTTCTATCGACTCTGTATTATGAATTTTGTTAGTTTTGGTTTTTTAATTATCTGTATTTTTCCTTTTCACCGGAATTACCCCCATAGTTTTTTCATGAGACCAATAAGTTTCTTCAATATGTTAATGAATGAAGCATTTGCTGTATCTCATAGTTTTTGCCCTACTGTTAAAAACGGCCATTGAAGAGATTCGTGATCATAATTCTGTTCTGCCATAGTTATAGTTATTTTGATGATCATATGTTCCTGCGAGTTTGATTGTGTAAGATTTAATTTTACGACAGAATAGCAACCCTTGCCTTTACTGTCGTTACTATTTATGTTAGTTTTACATCTAGTTGCTTGGTTGCTTGCAGTACTTTGGAAAAAAAAAAAAAAAAATATATATATATATATATATATATATATATATATATATATATTCTGAAATACTTCAAAGTTTTCATAGTCGCTAGCTTTATGTGGCCTCTGCAACCTTTTTCTCGTTTATAGAGAGCAAAACATGTTATATGGAGATGCAGGAAAAGAAAAGCAAACAGCAGTGCCACATACATACACACATACATACAGGCAAATTACATACATATGTGCTAATTACTACATTCTCTACCAAAGAAATTAGGAATGTAATTAATTCTAACCAAAACAAAATCTCACGGGGTATTGTAAGGGCTGTTAGATTTGGTTCATTTAGGCTTCATTTTTACTATATTTTTTTGTACCTTTCGTTTTGTAATGATATTCTTTAAGTGTGTTGTTACTGGACCATGGGCTGACAGAACCATTTTTATAACTTCTCTTCTGTACTGAAAATCACATAGATATGTGAATGTATAATCAATTCTTGTACATTTGCTGTTGTATGTGGTGGATCTGATATTCCATTGTTTAAGCCCTATGTTTTCATTGTGTTTGGAAGGTCGCTATTGTCTTTGGAATTATAGTATATTTATGTCTCAGTCACCCGTAATGTAAGTGTGCAGCTCATGCGTTGAATGATAGGCCCTCGATAAGATGTCGATGTTTAGGACATGCACTGGGTGACTACTTAAATTTAATTCCCGCACAATTGCTTTTACTAAATTTTCAATATTACATTTTTTGCATAAGTTAAGACTGTTTATACTGTTTCTGTTTACCTTATTAGAGGCTAATATTGCAGCTCCCCACTTCTGTTACAGTGTAATTTGCTGCAGTAACATTTAAAACTTTGTGCCCATTTAGTCCACATTCTCTTAGAATTTAGTATTAAACTGAGTTCTTTTTGATGAGTTGTAGGTTCTGATGGATTATTTTTATATTTTAATGTTGTGGTCCCTTTTTGTGTCTTTACTGTGTTCTGTTTCATGGATATCATAATTCTTGGTCTTTCAGTTGTGCACAAACTTGGAAGTTTGGCCAAAATTGTTCAAATCTTGGGGCACAAATCACATCAGCACCAAAAAATCATGGGACAAATCTGGTGCATGAAATGTGTTTGTGTTAGCTGCTCTGTAGTGTTTCTTGTCTTTGTGTTCACACTGAATACTAAACTGGTTTATATATGTCGGTGTTCGAGGGAGTTCATTGCCAGATTTGTCACAATATATAGGAGTCACAAATGTTTGTTGCAAGTCAGGAGCAAGGAATACAGTAATCAGAATGAGGAGACACCCAGTTATAATTCTAAAAGTCTGTAACAGATACTGGACAATAAATTGAAGTGTTACGGTGTCGGAGGTGTTGTTCTGGCAACTTTTCAGTCTTATCTGTAAAACCGGAGACAAGTGGTATCAATTCAAGGAGCAACATCACAAGAACAAAAGCTGGTATATGGAGTATCCCAAGGGTCCGTCATAGGGCCTCTCCTGTTCCTTATTTATGCCAATGATATGGGTTATAACAACAATATGTTACAGTTTGCTGATGACACCACCCTTTTTGCCACAGGAAGAACTGCTGCAGAATCACTCCAAGAAACAGATGTACTCTTCCAAAACATTAAAGGATGGTTCATAAAAAATAAAATGAAAATGAATGAAGAAAAAACACATCTGATATGCACCCTTAACAACATCGGATGCCATGATAATATGGAGGCTGTCAGACAGTTGGGCTTCATGATAGACAGGAATCTAACAATGAACGAACACACATTATACGTGTGCTCCAAGCTCTCCCATGTAATATACCTTCTGAGGAGGTTAAAAGGTGTATTGAGTGACCAATATCTCATAACAGTATATTATGCCCTATTCCATAGCCACATCAATTATGGCCTACTGTTATGGGGACATTCTGCAGGTTGTAAGGATGTGCTAATTCTACAGAAAAAAGCTTTCAGGATAATCACATCAAGCAAAAGACAGGAGCACTGCAGGCCTATATTCAAGCAGTTAGAAAATTATGACAGTCTTCAGCCAGTAGGTGTTTTTATGTCTCATCAGCGTGAAAGAAAACCAAGGAGTCTTCAGCATGAGGCAAGATATACACAATCACAATACCCGTAACAAGAGGAGCATCGAAATACCCAGGTGTCGACTGATGGGAACGCGAGACAGCTTTCCAGTGGTTGCCCTAAAGATGTTCAACTCACTGCCTCAAGAAGTGCAATCCCTGCCACTAGGAACATTCAGGAGAGTAGCACAGGACCGGAAAGAACGCCCATTGTACTCCATTGGCGAATTCTTTAATAGTGACCAAAGTGAATGGACAAACAAATATTGTTTCTATTAAGTATAAATGTCTAAATTTGGTGAATATTTTTTAAAATGTATATATGTAATTAATCTTGATGCAGTCTGTCCACTCATGACTGGTAAATGACACAGATCTAGTAATAAAGCTGATAGACTTCTGGTAGGGAAGTGAAAATTTCCAGGTACTCTGAAACAAAACAGAAGGGGCTCCTGTTAATGTATTAGAATATTCGAAGTTTGAAATATGTCTAAAAATAGGGAGAGGTACCATGGATATGTAATCTATATTTAAGAAACAGGGAAATCTCAGAAGAAGAGGTGAAGAGCTGCAGAGATTGTGGTCATTTGCATTGAATTAAACTATCTGAGGTGGGGATAAGAAACCGGGATGTGGAAAATACTAAAAGGAAAAGGAATAGTTTATATAGTTCTGGTGCAGTTGAAGTAAATAACGGATAATGCTCTGTTACCTTTTGAAGGAAGGGAGCCTAATTTAGCTGTAGTAGAAAGTAACGTGCAGCAGACTATTTGTAAAAATTTAGTAGATTGGTTGGAAACTAATATAAGTAGTAAAAAAAAGAAAAGAAAAAAAATAGTTTTGCTGTTAGACAGCAGCCATGAGAAAATTGTAGGCCAGAAACCCCAGGAAAAGTTAGGATCAGGGTACTATGTCATGAGCATTGTGAAACCTTTGGATAGCTTTGGCTGGGCTATAGAGAATATTGAAGAACTAACTAGGGATATGAGTGAAAAGTAGAGGCATTAGTAGTTGGAGGAGGCAACAGCTTGGCCTAAATGGAAATGCGGTATCAGGAGTGCCCTAAATATACTGGCTGCAGCGATCTCTCACACAGGTGTGGGGTTTGTTGATGTTCTGTGGTGACATGATCAACTCTGGGTGAGCAAGCTATAAGGTTAGGCCTAACAGGAACTAAGCAGCTTGCTGCTGTCTACACATGGGGCTCACACTGGTTCTTACTAGTCACTGCTGTAGGTAGACAAGTACATACAAGACATGTCTTACATCTCCAGAGTCCACATAAAGAAGGTTGTATGTTAATGTTACAAGCAATATACTTCTTTTGTTAGGTTAATTGCAAATAATAATTAAAACATTTGTCTGCAAAAATAATAAAAGAGAGATTCCTTGAATTCTTGTTGTATTTTGAGGCTACATGGAAGTGACAACTCCTGGTCTCACTGAAGACTGCTAAAATGACTGTCTCAACAAACAATTATCAATTGGTCCCTCTGTCAGATGTTCAGGAGGTATGACCTGAGGTGTGAACAATCACTCAAGGTGGATGTGCCCCCTTGTGAAGAGGCCCCCCAGTTGGAAGGAGTGTGCCATTGGAGACACTGGCAATCATGGGGGATTTTCTCTCAATGACTCAATCATCTTCCTGATCAACATGTGTGAAATGTAAACATAATGAGGTTAATGATTTAAAGACCCATCCTCCTGCACCACGGTTCCTCGTGGTCCCACGTACTGATTGGCATCCCCCCACCCCCGTCTAGCTGTGCAACAAGCCGTCAGACTCTCGGCTGAAGGGATGAAGCCACCAGCTACACAACTGGTAGGCCGGAAATGACAGGAAGAATACTCCCATGAAGACTTCCTCCGTCCCTCCAGCCAAACAACACCTGAGTCTTCATCTATCCAGAAAGGCTTGAAGAAGTCCACCAAAGGCAAATGGTCTTCTCTTTTGCCAACTCGAAGATCATCTTTGATGGTGTCGCCACGTGATACCTTAGCCCGGCCGGCCTCAGTGTCGCCAGTGCACTCCACCAACTGTTTTTCATCGTTGGACTTTACAGACTGACTGCACCAGCAAACTGGTGCTTCTGTGGACCCCATGGAACAGGATCCTCCTGCTTTTGTGCCCTGTAGTAACAACTCTTCACTGGCTGTTACTAAGCAGCCGCTGGGGTGACACCCTCACATCTCTTCCTCATCATGACTCTCATCCAATGGAACATTCGCAGCCTTTGGACCCCCAAGAGGATTTACTGCTGCTTTTAGCATCACAGCATCTCTTTGTACTCTGCCTTCAGGAAGCGAAATTGCACCCTCACAACTGCTTTGAGCTTTCACATTTCTTACCAATTCGTTTTGACCGTCTCCCTGAGGTCAGCATTCCATCTCATGGAGGCGTCATGCTGCTCATACGGGGTGACATTCATAGTCAGCCCATCTCCCTGACTACCCATTTTCAAGCTGTGGCAGTTAGTCTTTTCCTTCCCCACATGATTTTTTTCCCTTTCTACCATTTATGTCCCTCCGTCATTCGATGTCATCAGGGCAGACTTCCTTCACCTAATTGGGCAGTTTCCTCCCCCATTTTTGCTACTTGGTGACTTTAATGCACATCATCCCTTTTGGGTTTTCGCAGGACCAGTCAGAGGTGTCCTCTTGGCTGACATTCTTAACCAACTTAACCTCTTCTGCCTTAACACAGGAGCACCCACTTTCCTTTCTGACTTCTCACATGCCTATTCCCATTTGGACCTATCCTTCTGCACTGCTCAGCTTGACCATCATCTTGAGTGGTCCGTTCTTTCTGACACCTACCCGAGCAACCATTCCCCATGCGCTATCCGTCTGCTGACCTCTACCCCATCCGCATGCATTCCCAAATGGCAGCTTACTGAGGCTGACTGGCAGCTTTATTTCTCCCTGGCGGCCTTTGTAGAGCAAGATTTCCCCAGTTGTGATGACCAGATGGAATATCTCACAAACGTTATCCTTACTGCTGCAGAACGTTCCATTCCTTGCACTTCCTCTTTATCACGCCGTGTCCCAGACCATTGGTGGACTGAGGCATGCCACGACGCGATTCGCGCACGGAGACGTGCTCTCCGCATTTTTAACAGTCATCCTATGATGGCAAACTGCATTCATTATAAACAGATGCATGCAAAGTGTCGTCACTTTCTTCGGGATAGCAAAAGAGCTAGCTGGATTTCATTCACTAGATCTTTTAAGAGTTCCATCCCTTCCTCTATCATGTGGGCCAACCTCCGACGGCTGTCTGTGACCAAGATCCATTCCTCAATTTCTGGCCTGACAGTAGCAGACGATGTCATCATAGATGCTATTGATATCTCCAACACCCTGGGCCATCATTTTGCAGAAGTTTCAAGATTTTCTCACTATCACCCTGCCTTCCTCCATCGGAAACGAGTGGAGGAGGCTTGGGCGATACCCTTCTCTTCTCTGAAGTGTGAGCGGAGGAGGCTTAGGCGATACCCTTCTCTTCACCGGATCGTGAGTGCTACAATACCGCCATTACTATGAGGGTGCCAGATCATGCTCTCAATACATCACAGTCCTCCGCCCAAGGGCTAGATGCCATCCACATTCAGATGTAGCAGCAGCTTTCTCTTGCGGGCAAGTGCTTTCTGCTTAACAAGGGCACATTTCCCGGATGCTGGCGTGAAGCCACTGTCACACCTGTACCTAAACCCGGTAAGGACAAAAATCTTCCTTCTAGCTACTGCCCCATCTACCTTACCAGCTGCGTTTGCAAGGTGATGGAACCTATGATTCGTGCCCGGCTGGTATGGTGGCTTGAGTCTCGCAATTTACTGACGAGTGCACAGTGTGGATTTCGAGTGCGGCGTTCTGCAGTTGACCATCTTATTACTTTGCCTACCCGTATCATGAATGGTTTTCTGCAGAAATCCCAGACTGTGGCCGTGTTTTTCGATTTGGAGGTCTATGACACCTGCTGGAGAGCTGATATCCTCTATCCTCTTTACACGTGGGGCTTCCGTCGCCGCCTGCCCTGTTTCTTTCAGGCGTTTTTAAATCGACAATGGCTTTCGCTTCTTCACTGACAAAAAGCGTCTTTATGAATTTCTGGCAACGCAATTAGTTTCTCCCTCCATCATTACATCTTGGTCCTGTTGCTCATCCATTCATTGAAACTACAAAATTCCTGGGGCTCATGGTTGATAGAAAACTCTATTGATCCTGTTGGTGACTTACCTGGCAGCCCGCTGTATGCAGTACCTCAATGTCCTGTGTGTCCTCAATGGTACTTCCACAGGTGCTGATCGAACCACCTTCTTCCCTTTGTACCGGCCCTCTGTCTGTTTTAAACTCGACTATGGGTGCTTTGTTTATGCGTCCGCATGCCCATCCCTCTTACGCCATCTCAACACTATCCACCAACATGATATCCATTTGGCCATGGGTGCCTTTTACACTAGCCAGCTTGTGAGTCTGTATGTTGAAACTGCTGAACTACCAATGTCCTACTGCTGTGTGTGGTGTCACCGCCAGACACCACACTTGCTTGGTGGTAGCCTCTAAATCGGCCGTGGTCCGTTAGTATGTCGGACCCGCGTGTCGCCACTATCAGTGATTGCAGACCGAGCGCCGCCACACGGCAGGTCTAGAGAGACTTCCTAGCACTCGCCCCAGTTGTACAGCCGACTTTGCTAGCGATGGTTCGCTGACAAAATACACTCTCATTTGCCGAGACGATAGTTTAGCATAGCCTTCAGCTACGTCATTTGGTACAACCTAGCAAGGCGCCATATTCAGTTACTATTGATATTGTGAATCATGTACCGTCAAGAGCGACGTTCATCATTAATGGATTAAAGTTAAGTATTCCACCAGCTATGTCCGTTTTTCTAAAGTCTAATTTCCTTGTCCTGTTCCAGGTCTCACGCCAGCCTGCGTGAGCAAAAACGCGTGCCTTTCGGCCTCCTCTAGTAACACGGTGTTGGCTCTCCTGCCAACCACAACACTGTGACTTTCTCCTCAGCAGTTTTGCATGCCGTTTGCCTGCCATGCATGGCCATCCATCCTGTGCCTCCTTCTTTGATGACTCCTTTGATCGCCAATATGGGGCACGTCTCTTTTCTCTGTTACCTCCTGGAGTCTGCTGTTGGTACTTGCTACGGCGGCTTAACTTCACACTACTTGCAACTTTCCTGGTTGGTGTGAACCCTTCACCACCTTGGCTTCGTGAAGTGGCCCATGTTAACCTTGGCCTTTATTCACTTTCTAAGGGCACTACTCCAGCCTCGGTCGATCACCTTCAGTTTCACGACGTTAGCATAGAACTGATGGCTCTCAGACTGACCTTGGGGCCAGGTGTGCCTTCGTCATTGGCACCCGTGTCTTTCGATATTGGCTTCTGGCACACTGCTCAGTATTTACATCCGGCAACACAGCCTTTTCAGTTGTGTCCTCTGCTTAGACTCGCTTAGCGCCGTTCAAAGTCTATGTGTGCTGTACACTGCCCAATCCTTAGTGCAGCGGGTCCAGGAAAACTGTCACTTGCACACTCTTGGTGGAGCCAGTGTGATGTTTCTGTCGGTTCCTGGTCATGTCAGTGTGCCAGGAAACGAAGCTGCAATCCTCATACCTCAGCCCGTTAGTTCCCATATTCCCTCTGATCTTCTCTATGTTGCCATCTGTCAGGAGGTGGTGTCCCTTTGACAGCTTATTAAGCCTCTCCCAGCAGCTTGGATGACCTCCTCTCAGCCCTCCTGCAGGGAAGAGGCCATTTTAACTAGGCTGCATATTGAGCACTGTCTTTTTAGCCATCGTCATTTGATAAGTGGCGCTACCCCATCACTTTGTACACATTGCGCCCAACTTTAAACTGTCCACCACTTCCTGTTGGAATGCCCATTTTTTAACCATTTACATTACCGCTTGGGTTTGCTGTCTGAGTTATTGGCCGTTTTAGCAAATGACACACGAGCTGTTGACCACATTTTACTTTTTACCCACCAAAGCAAAATGGCGAAGCCCATTATATTTTACTTTTGGACCTCCACTTCTGTAAGGTGTCTTTTTTAGCCCTTTTTACACGTGCCTGTTTTTAGCTGTCTTCTATTAAGTCAGTTGGGACTGATGTATAGTCATCTTTTTTTAACTCCTCTCTGTCTTCATATTCTATAGTTTTGACTTGAGCATGTATGACCCCAGTTGTTTTTTGCGCCAACAAACAAAACAGAACAAAACAATTGGACTATGCATGTCTATTTTGCATATGGAGTAGTTTGATACATATCACCTGCAGCTTACATCAAGTTACAAATGCCGTCACCGTAACTGACTGATAAATGCATTCAACACACACATGACCTGAATCAAAAGTAGAAGACAATACTTTTCTGCCATCAACATGTCAAATCCCTGCAAATAACTATTAGAGTCTGTCAGGAGACGAGTGTATCAAAGTGCTGAAAAAATTTATGTTAGTTGGAAACATGAGAGTGGCCATAAATGCATTTCTCATCAGATAATATCCTGTTTCTAGTCATATGAAGTAAAATTGCCCATTTATAGACACAACCTGGATCAGACTGCACGAGTACCAGATACATGGCAAATATATCAGAATTCTGTGTCAGATATCGTTGAAATGTGACTGTAATAGTCTCTCAAGACTAGCATATTACAAGTGAAAATTTTGTCTTATAGCTAATACACATAGACTAAAATTAAACGATGGAAAATCCAGGATGGTATGTAACAATACTGCTGCTCGTCTTACCTTGAAATGAGAAATGTCCTCACCACTATCCTTCCAACCCCTCCCACAGTGGTATTCCGCCATCCACCGAACCTATACAATATACTCATCCATCCTTACACAACCCCTACTCCCAACCCCTTACCGCATGGCTCATACAACTGTAATAGACTTAGACACAAGACCTGTCCCATACATCCTCCCACCATCACCACCTACTCCAGTCCGGTCACTAACATCACCTATCCCATCAAAGGCCTGTGAAACCTGTCATGTTGTCTACGAGCTGAGCTGCAACAACTTTGCTGCATTCTGTGTGGGTGTGACAACCAACAAGCTGTCTGTCTGCATGAGTGACCACCGACAAACTGTGACCAAGAAGCAAGTGGACCACCTTGTTCCTGAACATGCTGCCAAACATTACATTCTTCATTTCAATGACTGCTTCACAGCCTGCGCCATGTGGATCCTTCCGACCAACACCAGCTTTTCTGAATTGTGCAGATGGAAACTTCCTTGCAATACATCCTACGTTCCCTTAACCCTCCTGGCCTCAATCTTCATTAGTCACTGTCCTCACCCATCCAGCCCCTTCCTTGTTCCAATTCCAGCACTACACAACCCTCATTCCACCATCTCACCAAGTCTTTTTACTTGTCTTCTTTCCCAATACTCTCCCCCTCCCCACCTCTCCCATCCTCCGTCTAACCTGCAGCGCTTCACTTTTCCCCCATCGCCTCCATACTGTTTCTCCCCCTCCCCACCCCAGCTTCCTCCTTAACCGCCACCCAGTCATCACTCCCATCGTGCACTGGTGCTGCTGCTTGTAGTGTGGTTTCAGTTGCCTGAGACTGCAGTCATGTGTGTGAGTTGCATTTGTGCATGCGCGCGTGTGTGTGTGTGTGTGTTGTCTATTGTTGATGAAGGTCTTAATGGCCGAAAGCTTTATTTGTGACAGTTTTTTTTGTAGTGTCCATCTGACTCAGCATCTCTGCTATATGGTGAGTAGCAACACATAGACTAAAAATATTTTACATGTACACACACACACACACACACACACACACACACACACACCTGTCAATGTTGTTAAAGGTGTCTACAAATGACATACATAGAAATGTAATGGTATTAACTCCACGCATAAATTCTGTTGTATGATATGTATACAGCCCCTATCTGTCCATATGTCACTTGTGGAAAGTTTTAAATTGTGAAAGGGGTATAGCCCCTTCACCCTTCCTGATTCAGGATAAACTAGCATATAGCTGCCTGAGTTTGGTATTTTGGCCACCACGTAAGGGTGTAATAAAATGGCAACAAAGACATATATGTCTTCTGGCCCTTAAATTAATATTTTTCATCTCCATGGAGAGTACTGACTGCTCGGGCCGCGGAACATTTTAAGAGGCATGGCAGTATGTTTGGTATGGGTAATAATAAAGTGAACACTCCCGGGCTCTGATTATTCTGTCGCATTTAGCGAACACTGCAAAATGATCAGTAGCTGCTGTAGGTCAGATTATTGGGTAGCATGAAGAAAATCAGACACTTGCATTTTTGGACAGATGGCTTCATGCATATTGGTGCCCTGATTTTCTTTGCATGGCTGGCCAGGATCAGTGAGCTCACCAACAAATCACATTTCCATTCCTCGGTAGAATTTGACATGGTCCATAGCAGCTGTAACCAACCTACACTGGCATGCAGCATGCCAGTGGAGAGGTCTGTTATTGCATCCCCTTTGACCAAAAAATGTATCCCTGCTGTAGACAGCCACAAAATGCGCGTTAATTCTGTGCTGCTTCATTCTTTCCATAGTCCAGACGAATACATACACTCTTTTCAGAGGAAAGGTACGCAGTTGGTAAAAGTGGACTGTATATTTAACAGTGCATTGTGAGACACAGTTACAAGTATGTCTGAGCGGCGTGGCAGTCATAGTCACTCTGATCTGGCTGTCCTATTGTGTCGAAGGCTGGTACAATTTCTTACATCCAGCAACAGTGACCAGTCACTGCTGCACTCTTGTGAGGGAACTTTGCACCAATGCAGAACATTTCACCCATCTACTTTACATAAATTGCACAAATACAATTAATCATACCTAGTACAAGTTAGGGATATAATAGAGGGAAACATTCCATGCAGGAAAAATATATCTAAAAACAAAGATGATGTGACTTACCATACGAAAGCGCTGGCAGGTCGATAGACACACAAACAAACACAATCATACACACAAAATTCTAGCTTTCGCAACCAACGGTTGCTTCATCAGGAAAGAGGGAAGGAGAGGGAAAGACGAAAGGATGTGAGTTTTAAGGGAGAGGGTAAGGAGTCATTCCAATCCCGGGAGCGGAAAGACTTACCTTAGGTGGAAAAAAGGACAGGTATACACTCGCACACACACCCATATCCAACCACACATACACAGACACAAGCAGACATTTGTAAAGTACAAGTTAGCTCATACAAACAAGGAGATAAATGATTGAAAAAAATCATGCCCATTGTGCACAAAAGAAACGCAAGTTCAGATAGTAAATGAATTATTATGAGTACTAGAGTCTATGTTTCGTATGGAACAATACAGATCTTCGAGAATGGTAGTTATAGGTTCCTGTTGCTGTGTCTCACTGAAAAAAAACTCTCACCAAACCATCAGGATTAGGGTGTCTGCAAACGACTCCAGATTGATACACAAGAGGTGGCAAGTTGTCTTCCTTCAAGAGAACCATTATACCTGGCTGTAGATTGTCTTTCATTGATGACCAAATAGTTCTCTGCTGCAGGTGTGATAGGTAGTCCTTTGATCACCAATTCCACAAGTACTGCTTACACTGCTGGATGAGCTGCCATCTTGACAACCCAGATGAAAGCAAACCTGGTTCACCAATAAGAAAATGGCCTGGAGTAAGATTTGAGAATTCATCTGGGTTATCAGGATATTACATAATGGATTGGGAACTCAAAAAAACTTCAATTTGAGTTAGAGTGTGTATAATTTTTTAGGTGTCAACAATTGGTTCCCATGATCTTCTTTAAATGTGTCTTGAAGGATTTTATACTCGCTTCCCATAGTCCACCAAGTGTGGGATAAAATGGCACAGTATCCCATTCTATGATACATAATTCTGGATTTGTGTAGTGTGGGACTGAGAGCTGAACAGTTTGTGCAGTTCGTGTGGCTCGTTCCTCGCTCTCACGGACGTCTTCCCATTGTCACTGTAAACATTTGTGCAGACTCCTCGTTGTGAAATAAATCTTCAAAGAGCAGTAATGGAAGGTTGAGAGGATGGATCAGTGACAAGCTCTATTTGTACTGCCCTAGTTGCCATGCAAACAAGCAAGGAAATTTAGACCTTCAGCCTAGTTTTGCAGCTCCATCCTCCCTCCCTGACATATGCTGGCCACCTATACTCAACTCGACAATTGAGGGAAAGTCTGCTTTGTTCAACTGGGATTGAAGGAAGTTGTTCCATGAACTGGACCTCAGTGGTTGCCTTCAAGTGATGACAAGGAAGGCACTTGCAAATTATTTGCTTGATTATCGATTTTCGGTTGAGTATACAATACTGTTGTCTCAGGCTTCTTAACAGGAGTTGAGGTCCTGTGTACAACAAATGAAGATGCTCCTTCATGACTATTGATTTAGTTACTGATGCTTAGAAGGAAGCATCATGGTGTGCTTCTGATTAAGAAACCTTTGACTGTTACAATGTGCTGCCCATCCTTAGCAGCTGTTCCTCATTCAGGAAAGGATGAAGTGATACAAGTGATTCTTTCTTGGAAAGTGTTTGGCTGTGTATTGTAGTTGTTCTATCTGCTTCCAATAGTCTTGCTATTGCGCCTTATGAATGAATGTCTTTGCTGCTTTGTGAAGTTCTCATGCAGTCAGGTTTCCTCTGATTGGTTTTTACAAAATACTTCTCAAATGCACAGAAACAGACTTCATTTCTTCTTGCTGCCAGAACTGTTCGACATGAATGTTAAGGTTGTCTCTGCGTGCAAGGTATGACAGTACCTTTCGTGCACTGGACTTGATTCAATGAGGAGGTATCCTTGTTGACACAATCATACAGAGACATGTGTCCTGCAAGGTTGGTTGGCTGTCTATCTTTAGCTGACCAGGATTCAACGTGTGAAAAAATATCAATGCTCCAAGTAGAAGATCATCTCACCATGATCTGAATGATGAATCTGATAACCTCTTATGCTTACGACGTTACCAGGTGGCAATTTTAAAGGATACTGTTGGGAGTGGCCCTGTGATACGTGGCAGTAATGCACAGACAGCAGATGTGTGATAGTACATTTTGACAAAATATACAGCTCACAAATGTGTGACACTTCAATGGTTTGAGGCTCCACTGATGCCTGTTATTGGAATCGTATTCACGAACCATGGACCTTGCCATTGGTGGAGAGGCTTGCATGCCTCACCGATACAGATAGTCGTACCGTAGGTGCAATCGCAATGGTGGGGTATCTGTTGAGAGGCCAGACAAATGTGTGGTTCCCGAAGAGGGGCACCAGCCTTTTCAGCAGTTGCAGGGGCAACAGTCTGGCTGATTGACTGATCTGGCCTTGTAACATTAACAAAAATGGCCTTGCTGTGCTGGTTCTGCGGACCGCTGAAAGGAAGGGGAAACCACAGCCATAAGTTTTCTCGAGGGCATGCATCGTTACTGTATGGTTAAATGATATAGCGTCCTCTTGGGTAAAATATCCCGGAGGTAAAATAGTCCCCCATTCGGATCTTCGGGTGGGGCAACTCAGGAAGACGTCGTTATCAGGGGAAACAAAACTGGCATTCTGCAGATTGGAGTGTGAAGTGTCAGATCTCTTAATTGGGCAGGCAGGTTAGAAAATTTAAAAAGGGAAATGGATAGGTTTAAGTTAGATATAGTGGGAATTAGTGAAGTTCAGTGGCAGGAGGAACAAGACTTCTGGTAAGTGAATACAGTGTTCTAAATACAAAATAAAGTAGTGGTAATGCAGGAGTAGGTAAAAATAATCGAGAGAGGGGGAAAAAAAAAAGATCGCGGATAAGCTACTACTAACAATATAGTGAATGCATCATTATAGCCTAGATAGACATGAAGCCCATGCCTACCACAGTAGTACAAGTTTATACGCCAGCAAACTCTGCAGATCATGAAGAGATTGCAGAAATGTATGATGAGATAAAAGAAATTATTCAGATAGCGAAGGGGATGAAAATTTAATAGTCATAGGAGTATGACAAGAGAAAAGAAATTATTCACATAGTGAAGGAAGACGAAAATTTAATAGTTATAGAGGACTGGAATTTGATAGTAGGAAAGGGAAGAAAAGAAAAGTAGTAGGTGCATATGGAATGGGGGTGAAGAATGAAAGAGGAAGCCGCATGGTAGTATTTTGCACAGACCTTGACTTAATCATAGCTAACACTTGGTTTAAAATCATGAAAGAAGGTCGTATACAAGCAAGAGGCCTGGAGGCATTGGGAGGTTTCAGATAGAATATATAATTGTAAGACAGAGATTTAGGAACCAGGTTTTAAATCATAAGATATTTCCAAGGCCAGATGTGAATGCTGACCACAATCTATTGGTTATGAACTGTCTGTAGATTAAAACTGAAGAAACTGCAAAAAGGTAAAATTCAAAGGAAATGGGACCTAGATAAACTGAAAGAACCAGAGGTTTTAGAGTGTTACAGAGAGAGCATCAGGGAATGATTGACAAGAACGGAGGAAAGAAATACAGTAGAAGAAGAATGGGTAGCATTGAGAGATGAAATAGTAAAGGCAGCAGAGGATCAAGTAGGTAAAAAGATGAGTGCTAGTAGAAATCCTTGGGTAACAAAAGAGATACTGAATTTAATTGATGAAAGGAGAAAATATAAAAAATGCAGTAAATGAAGCAGGAAAAAAGAAATAGAAACGTCTCAAAAATGAGATCAACAGGAAGTGCAAAATGGCTAAGCAGGGATGGCTACAGGACAAAAGTAAGGATGTAAAGGCATATATCACTAGGGGGTAAGATAGGTACAGCCGACAGGAAAATTAGAGAGACCTTTGGGGAAAAGAGAACCACTTATATGAGTATCAAGAGCTCAGATGGAAAACCAGTTTTAAGCAAAGAAGGGAAAGCAGAAAGGTGGAAGAAGTACATAGAGGGCCTATTCAAGGGATAAGTACTTGAGGGCAATATTATGGAAATGGAAGAGGACTAGATGAAGATGAAATGGGAGATATGATACTGCGTGAAGTGTTTGACAGACCACTGAAATACCTAAGTCGAAACAAGGCCCCGAGAGTAAACAACATTGTATTAGAACTACCGATAGTATTGGGATAGCCATTTGTGACAAAACTCTACCATCTGGTGAGCAAGATGTATGAGACACATGTAATTCAGGCTTCAAGAAAAATATAATAATTCCAATCTCAAAGGTAGCAGGTGTTGACAGGTGTGAAAATTATCGAACTATCAGTTTAATAAGTCATAGTTGGAAAATACTAACACGAATTCTTTACCGACAAATGGGAGAACTGGTAGAAGCCAACCTTGGAGAAGATTAGTTTGGATTCTGTAGAAATGTTGGAACACGCGAGGCAACACTGACTCTACGACTTCTCTTAGAAGATAGATTAAAGGAAAGGCAAACCTATGTTTCTAGCATTTGTAGACTTAGAGAAAGCTTTTGACAATGTTGAGTGGAATACTCTCTTTAAAATTTTGAATGTGGCAGAGGTAAAATACTGGGAGCTAAAGGCTATTTACATTTTGTACAGAAACGAGATGGCAGTTATAAGAGTCGAGGGGCATGAAAGGGAAGCAGTGGTTGGGAAGGGAGTGAGACAGGGTTGTATCCTCTCCCCGATGTTGTTCAATCTGTATATTGAGCAAGCAGTAAAGGAAACAAAAGAAAAAAATTGGAGTAGAAATTAAATCCATGGAGAAGAAATCAAGGTTTGCCAATGACATTGTAATTCTATCAGAGACAGCAAAGGATCTGGAAGAGAATCCGAATGGAATGGACAGTGTCTCGAAAGGAGGATATAAGATGAACATAAACAAAAGCAAAATGAGGATAATGGAATGTAGTTGAGTTAAATCAGGTGATGCTGAGGGAATTAGATTAGGAAATGACACACTTACAGTGGTAGATGAGTTTTATGGTTTGGGGAGCAAAGTAACTGATGATGGTTGAAGTAGAGAGGATATAAAATGTAGACTGACTATGACAAGGAATGCATTTCTGAAGAAGAGAGATTTGTTAACTTCGAGTATAGATTTAAGTGTCAGGAACTCTTTTCTGAAAGTATTTATATGGGGTGTAGTCATGTATGGCAGTGAAACATGGACGATAAATACTTTAGACAAGAAGAGAATAGAAGCTCTAAAAATGTGGTGCTGCAGAAGAATGCTGAAAATTAGATGGGCAGATTACATAACTAATGAGGAAGTATTGAATTGAATTGGGGAGAAGAGGAATTTGTGGCACAACCTGAGTAAAAGAAGAGATTGATTGGTAGGACACTTTCTGAAGCAAGGGATCGCCAATTTAGTTCTGGAGGGGAAGTGTGGAGGGTAAAAATCGTAGAGGGGGGATGAACAGATGAATACACTAAGCAGCATCAGAAGGATGTAGGTTGCAGTAGCTACTCAGAGTTGAAGAAGCTTGCACAGGGTAGAGTAGCATGGAGAGCTGCATCAAACCAGTCTCTGGACTGAAGACCATAACAACAACATGCTGGCTTAGCTGTAGCCCCATCAGATCTGCTAAACTCTCACACATGAAGTTCATTAATAAGCCACTGTCAAGAAGTGCTCTGCATTGGGGCACCTTACCATATTTGTTGGCTACATTTATAAGGGCACTTGATAACAGAACTTCTGCACACTAGTGCTTTCCTTTAAATATGCATTATGTTTGCTGTTGTGGTACATTCACATCTTGCTCTCTATCGACACTGTAACTGGCTTGTTCCTTGTGCGGTACCATACTGGGGTACCTGCTATAAATGGTGGCAGCTGCGGCGCGACGTTCTTTTGCCTATGATTCTTGATCATACAGTTGAAATGTAGCTTTTGTCTGATCACAAAGTGTATCATGCTTGCAATATTG
Organism: Schistocerca nitens; assembly: GCF_023898315.1. NCBI lineage: Eukaryota > Metazoa > Arthropoda > Insecta > Orthoptera > Acrididae > Schistocerca > Schistocerca nitens. The sequence goes on along the minus strand of NC_064615.1, from coordinate 1,102,956,010 downwards.
CTGTCTTTGAACTTAGGACACAAACTTAGCTTGTGTGTTGAATTACAAAATTCACAGTTGGATGGTGAGAGAAGTTCACTGAGAATTGCACGCACAAATGCTGACTTGCCTGGCCTCAGTAGCTTTCAGATTTCTCATTAACTTGTTGATCAGCATCCGTAAGTTCTTGGCAGATTCAGTTTTGACATTCGGCATGGGTTCAGGAGTTATTTTGTACACAAATCAATAAATAACTTGGGATTTTTGTACCTTTGAACTATCAGTCCCATGCAATCTTAGTTACTTTCTGTAACCGGCAAGTTTCCAATCAGCTTACGAGGTTCACCAGACTCAGATGACAACAAATGATAATACTGCTGGACATCAGTTAAAGCATCATTGCTAATAACCAGTGCCTTAAAGGTATTGAAAAAATTCATGAATTCTACAATGTTACCATTGAATTTTGGCAATGAAATTGCTGGGAGCTTTATTTCTTGTGAGCAAAGTGAACTTGTGGAGAGAGGTGGTACCACAACACTCGACTAGAGTAATGTCGTTAGCTTTGATTCTATACCTAAGCATAACTTTCATGAACATATTTTTCAAAGTATCACTGGAAGTTATACTGGAGCTCATTGAACTGTTCTTTCCGTAACCTTTCCTGAACACCTCTTGACCAGGGCTTGGCGAACAAGGGCCATTCAAATTTGTCATATATTTTTAGGTATCTGCAGCATCTGTGGCTCAGAGAGTGGCGTTGCTTTGCATGAATCTACTGCCAAATTTTATCTTTTGTATCTCACTTCACAAGTGAGATAGTATCCCATATAAGGATCGAATAAATAGCATAGGATTGGTGGATATTTTGTCTGGAGTAAATATGCTAAATTGCCTGTTGTGAATCTTTTAAAAAAATACTAAGACTGTGTTAGGAATGAGGGAGAGGAGTAATGCCTGGTCCGGACATAGGAGTATTTGTTGCAACATTAGGTAGTGCCCCAGTACTTGGCCCAGCTTGCAGCACAAAAATACTGATGGGACCGGACACCTTGTTAGCTTCCATAACAGATAAGCTGTCACTCTCTTTCACTTGTCTGATTTGTATTATATCCTGTTTGATTGTGGTTACTTCTTTCATCACAGACTCACACCACTCCCTGATATCAGTAGTGATGGAATCTTTCACACACATCAAGCTTCCTTTGTTTGTGCCAAAGTTGCTTGGCTATAAGCTGGAAAAACATTTTTGGGTTTGTTTTTTATGCGGAATGAAGACTCACTCAGCACTCGTTGTTGTTGCTGCCAGTGGGAGAACTTTTCCTCTGTTGTCTTGCTAATCTGTTTGATAATTGAATAGTACTGCAATTATTTTCTCTTGTTCAGTTGCGAGATCTTGTAGCTTTCCTACCAGTTCGATCTGCACTTTCGTATTATCCTAGTTGATTTGTTCTCAAGTGCATGCTGTTCCATTAACTTGCATTATTAATTTAGTTTGCATCATGGACAAGTCTTCCTGAGCACTTACAATTTCATCAATTCTTAATACTAGTTCTGATTTGGTCTGTTCGTGTGTTCTTAGAACAGTACTCATTGCTACTCTCAGCTTTTTAAGTTTTTTCAATGTCTCATCAATCTGACCAGTGGGGTTTGTGTTTAGTTGCTAATTGTCAGTATCAAACTGTTTTGTGAATAGTAATTGGAGAACAAATAATATGCACAAAATAATAATAAATTATCTAGCTATACAAACACAGTCTACAATACTTGATTTTTACATAATAAATATTATTGCTGTAACCAGTTACTACATAATGGCTTCCAGTTATGAAACAAAACCTAATGCCGATTTGTGTGTTAAAAGCTAGGTGCCCAAAAATGCTGCGATTGCATGCACTACTGCTACCATTAGGCAACAGCACTGAAGATTTAAACCTGAAAAGTATTCTACATACATTTTGATTTTACATGAAAACTGTCGTTTTTGGTGTTACCAGAAACTGCTAAAATGGTTCTCTCAACCATACATGTGATCGTGTAGACACAAATATTTGACAATGTTACCTTTTTAGATGTCTATCTCCCACAGCAGTATTGTGCATGGACTGCCACATAATTGGAATTACGTAGGATTTGCATCTTTAACATTTAAGAAGACAAGAATGGTGAGTGCATTCAGATATTAACTGACTACAAATAAATACAATCACAGGCAACTATGCAGGAAAAGACAAATTGCTAATTGCAGTGAAGAAGACACGTGACATTGCAGACAGGCACAATTAAAAGACACTTACATAAGATTTCAGCCACAGCCTTCATCAACACACACACACACACACACACACACACACACACACACACACACACAAAAGTGCACCCGATGCACCTGTTACTGTCAACTCCAGCATCTCAGACCGGAATGCCAGTTGTGCCTGTCTGCAACTTTAAGGTGTCGTCTTTACAGTAAATAGCAGCCTGTCTTTTCCTACATTATTGATATTCCTACCTGGTGTTTCCATTGTTTGTTTAACATCACGAGTATTATTTTTACATTATACTCGTCTGTATCTTTCAATAAATCAGTGGCATAGTCACTGGAAGATGGGAGTTTTTCAAGTTCAAAGACAGAGGAACCTAAGACCAGAAATACCTTATGATTGAAAGAAGAAGCCGTTCGTCAGGACATCAATATTTTACATCCCGGAGAAGTAGTTAAATAAGAAGACAGTGATAATGAACCCTTTTATGGCTTTGACAGTGATTCAGTAGAAATTGAAGCACAAGACGTGGCTTATGAGACTCAAAACATACCTCAAAGGTCACATAGAGAACCAAAACCCATGACAGGGCCTGATCGTGTTACTTACTATATGAAAGGAGGACTTCCAAGTGAAGACATTGATGTCAAGCTTTGGAAGGGGCAAAAAATGAATGGAGAAAAAGCAATGAAGAAAGAATTCTCATCTCTAGTTCGTAATAACACATTTGAAGAAGTAGAGCTACCCGGGGGACACAAACCACACGAGACTAAGTGGGTGTTAAAAATAAAGCCTGGAACTAGCAGTACACCAGAAACATTTAAGGCACACCTAGTGGTAAAAGGATGCACTCAAGTTCAAGGTGTGATTATCAGGAAACCTTTGCACCAGTGGTCAAGCATGCATCCATTAGATATCTCTTGCCTATGACAGCTCAAGAGGACCTGGAGATCAACCTTGTTGACATCACTACTGCTTATCTCTATGGAGACTTAAATGAAGAAATTTATGTCATTCCACTAGAAAATTTTGAAACTCCTGGAAAAGTATGGAGACTGAAGAAAGCTGTTTATGGACTCAAAACAGGCTGGTAGGAACTGGAATAAAACTATTGATGAAGTGTTGAGAAAACTGAAATTGAACAGATTAAACACTGATCCATGTATCTGTTTTAACAGAGACGGCACCAAACTAGTCATCATAACTTTATATGTCGATGATATGTTATTATTCTCAAATGACAGAAGTGTTTTAGAGAAATTCAAAAGTTCTTTGAAGAGATTATTTGAGATAAGAGATTTAGGACAAATACGCCAATGCCTAGGCATGGAAATTACATGGGTTGTGATAAAGGAAACAGTTGACTCTCCCAGAAATCCTGTGCAAAAGAAGTTATGGAGAAATTTGGAATGAGTGAAGCCATGCTGGGGTCAACATCACTTGAACTTAATTTGGACTTAGAAGCAATCGAATAAGGTGATATCAGGATACCATATCAAGAAGCAATAGAAAGTCTTCTATATCTATCTCAAATCTCCAGACCTGATACCTGTTTTGCTGTAAATCTCCTTAGCAGATATAATCATTGTTTTGAAAAGATTCATTGGTTGTCTGTAAAAAGATTGTTTAGGTATTTAAAGGGAACCATGGACTACAGGCTAGAATTTTCTAGAGATGGTGACAGAGAAATAATGGCCTTCAGTGACGCAGATTGGGGAAATAAAATCAATGACAGACACTTGTAACTGGTTCATGCATAAAATTGCAAAACTCTTTAATTTCATGGTCTAGTAGGAAATAAAAAACTATTGCACTTTCTACTTGTGAAGCTGAATATATGGCCTTGGCACCAACTGTTCAAGATTTACTATGGTTAAGACAACTTACGTTTGGGGTAGGTCCAAGAGATGTCATAAAGCCATTTACAGTGTATTGTGACGAGCCATTCAGTTAGCGAAGTGTCTAGTGACAAATTCTAGATCAAAGCATATTGATATAAAGAATCATTTAATAAGAAGGCATGTTGAGTCAGGTTTTATTAATGTTGAACATCTACCTTCTGAGGAAATGTTAGCCGATGCCATCACAAAACCACTTAGCAATGCCAAACATGAAACACGTGTAAGAAACCATGGCCTTGTGAAATAAGTGAAGAAGTGACTGACATTTAGACTTCATACTGTGTGTCGCTGTCAGTTTAAGGGGGACATGTTAAGATGCGTAAATTGTTATCGACAGTTTTTTTGTTTACTCCATTGTGTTATAATTACTCGGTTGTTACTATGTGTTCTGGGCTGTGCATTTGTTATGCATGCTGTCTGTTACAAAGAAAGTTAAGTTTTTCAAAGTAGTTACTAACCAGTATGTGAAAAACTGTTTAATATATTTTGGAAAAGGTTATAACAATAGACACTGATCTATGATACTTAGGGAGAGGCTTTTCCCCCTTGTTTTTATATATATTAGAAAAATCTAGCGTATGTCCATCTGAATGTTTGTTTTTTATTTTATTTTAAGTAAATCACTCGAGCACTTTTTGAAATTTTTGGTAATAGCATTAAATGATGACTCGTCTTTATATATTAGTATGGATGGAGATATTAACATTAATTTTGTGAAAGATTCAGATAAAGGTCATGAGTTCAAAATTTTACTTTACACTTAGAACCTCAGTTCTGAAGTTAACATTCCCACCAGAAATACACAGTAAAACATTACTGGTACTGTAATAGACAATATACTTTTAAGAGATCACTTGCTCAGTGATGTTAATGGTTATCCTGTAGTGAATGGCCTATATGAAATGAAATGTCGTGTGGCTAGGGCCTCCCGTCGGGTAGACCGTTCGTCTGGTGCAGGTCTTTCGAGATGACGCCACTTCGGCGACCTGCGCGTCGATGGAGATGAAATGGTGATGATTAGGACAACACAACACCCAGTCCCTGAGTGGAGAAAATCTCCGACCCAGCCGGGAATCGAACCCGGGACCTTAGAATTGACATTCCGTCACGCTGACCACTCAGCTACCGGGGCCGGACAATGGCCTATATGAAAGTGGTTCACTACTAGTCATACTAAATAACTCCTGTGATTAAATGCCCGCTAGTGCCCAGAATTATTAAATTCGGTTTTTCTGCTTAAAAATACTTGTAGGTTATTGTTTTGATACAGGTTTACACGAAAAAACATTTAATTTTCACGTATAAGGTCATGAACATTGATAGCAATGCCAATGGGCAATTTCCAGATTTATTACAATTTTTAATTTTAAGCTGTTTTTATTGCACATTCTTACTTCATTTTAAAAAAATATTTAAACACTCAAAACAGTTTTGAATCATTAGAAAAATTCTTGTCTGAATCTTAGCTTAGAGATATTTCAAAATTTGTGAAACCCCTCAAAACAATCTGGATGAAGTGGTGCTGGCATTTCATACATATACACACAATTGCATACCTGTTATCTATGATACTTAGACTGTCCTGTGAAGATGAGATTATCTTTTCTGTACTGCCTTACATCATCTAATGAAAGAAATCATGATGATGAACCAAGTTTTGGGGTTCCATGGGTTTTCAGAATTTGAAGAACAACTTGCCTTCGAAACTGAAGATATGGCAGATCTTATCCCAATCTTGAATATAACAAATATCCCTGTACAAACGTACGTCAGTACTCCATGCTAACAGAGACCACCACCATTTTTAATATTTTTGTCCTATATAGAGCTGTGAATTGATCATTCAGACCAACCCCTCCCATATGCAGATTATATTTTTTCACAGCATCAGCCAGCTTTATCATTACTCTCTTTCTTTCCGCTCTGTTTTATCTTTTCACACTTCATAAAGGTTCTACATAATCACAGTTGGAAAGAACTGTCATTACTGCATTGTCATTCTATCTCAGTGCAGTGATCTGGGCGTTAGATGCTGAAGCACATTTTCTTCTTTTGTGTTTTCCAATCTCATTCTTCGATGGAAAATTCAGCTGCTTTCCAACTCTCTTTTCTCACATTGTCTTTGTGCACCCAGGTTTCTTCTACACTGTTCTACCAGCAACAGAACTGGTTTAAAGAAATTGTCAAAGTAGATTTGTGTTCTGTCTGGATTATTTCTGTGCTGAATCAAAGCGATCACTACATCTCCACCCTGACCAAGACCAGTTTCTAGGTATTTTCATGTGTGTGCCACAGCACGTTTCTGCATGTATATCGCCATCAGGATTTGCCAAAAACCATAGCTTGAAACCAAATCTAAATGGCTTGCCTTTGATAAACCGTTTAGCCTCATGCCTCCATAATATATTGTAATACTCTCATCAATACACACTGCATTGTCAGAGGGAACTTGCTTGAAAGTGCCATTGAGAAAGTTGGACAGTGACCTTACTTTACAAAACCCACCTTCATTTATGTTTGTGTTGTCATTCCGTCTTATAACACAGAAACTAATTACTGTGTGAGTGGTACCTGGTAGCATTAATGTCCAGAGTATTGGGTGCATGATTTCCATGCATCACAGTGCCACTGTACATTTCCAACTATGGCCACCATAATGATTCATAGTCTCGCACACCTGACCAGGTAATGTGTCAACATGATCTTGGACAAAAGGAGCAGGACATTATTGGTGAAGCTCTGTTATCAAAACGACAATAATGCTGCAGCTGCACTTTGAGAATATCGCCAGCTGAAAGGATTATGGAAGGCTCTTCTTTCTCCTCATGTTGTGTGGAGCATGATGAAGAAATTCAGATCAATTGAAGAACTGGACGTCGCTCCGGGAAGAGGCCGATGATTGGTTGCACCACAGGTGGGTGATGAAATCGCTGTAGGTATGGCAGAGAATGCAGTGCACAATTCCCGATCATCAGGTAGTGCTCATTTTGTGTCACAACAGTTGAATCCTGTGGTCCACTGTACGGAAGGTGCTTCAAACCAATCTCAAATGGTATCCGTAAATGACCCATATTGTACAGCAGCTTGCACCAGAGGATGCACAACGGTGTGTTGACTTCGCTCTCTGCTTTCTCATAAGGATTGAAGTTGGTGAAGGCTGACTCTGGACCATCCTATGGATAGGCAAAGCTCATTCTTCTCTGACAGGTGACGTGAAAACACAAAATTGTTGAGTGTGGGATCTTCACTCCAGTCACTGTGCATGAAGTTCCTCTGTATGGTGAACGTGTCACCATATGGTGTGTCTTCAGACAAATTTCATCATTGGCCGATTTATTTTTGAACAGGTTGGTGCTCAAGGACCAAAGACATGCAGTGTGGCTAGCCAGCATTAGTGTGATGTGCTTCGCCAGCATATCATACCCACTCTACAGGAGAGACACGCATTGAAGTCAGCAGGTTTCATTCAAGATGGGGCCCCACCACACATCACTCGTGTATTTCACCTACTTCTCCGAGACACATTTGGAAATGATCGAATTACCAGCCGATTGTTTCCAAATGCTTGGCCGGCACGATAATCTGATCGTACTCCTTATGATTTCTGGTTATGGGACTGCCTGAAGGACAAGGTTTACCAGGGGAGCATTCACACATGCTGATCTGAAATGCAGGATATCAAGAGAGGTGGCCAGAATACCTATGGATATGCTTCTTCCTGCCATGCAGAATGCAATCCTGCACTTTCAGACTCTTCTGGACACTGATGGGCGCCATATTGAGCCCCTTTTGTAGCAGTGATGGTACCAGTGTGTAATGGCATGATGTACCATAGCAGCACATTAAAAATGTTTCAGTTGAATTGATTCTACATAATTTCTCTTCCCCATGTCCGTGACATTAATGCTACCAAGTTTGGTACTCGTACAGTAATTAGTTTCCATATAATAATGTGTTAAATAGGGAAAGTTTAATTACAACCACTCAGTATAAGGGGTGATTAGGGTTCAAGTTTACTAACTAATGAGATATCAAGAAATAGATAAAAGTTGATATTTGTGTGCATCTTTTCAAATAAAAAGAAAAGTACGGTAATTGTAGTCAATATGTGAAAGAGTTAATTCCGATGGCTGCTTCCAGTTGAGATAACTTGAGGCACTGCATTTTCCCTGTGTGTCAGTGCAGGCATTCTACTGGCCCCCACCCCACCGGGCTTACCGCTCTTTGGTGAGTTCATGCTTGGCTACCATGGGTCCCCAGCCTTTGCAGCACTTATTCCCTTTTCATGCAGCATGCCTATCCTCCTGCTATTCTTTCTCCGCTCCCATGGAGAACATGTTTGGGATGTTTTTGGGAATGTGTTTTGAGATTTTAATAGAATGATATCAAAACAGCCCCTCATCTGTTTTCTTTTTCTTTTTTGTTCTCCATCTCCTATCGTTTCTCCGCTTCGGCACTTGGGTTCCTCTCTGCTTCTTCTTCCATCCTGTGCGTTACTGAAAGCCGGCCCACACGTTTGACACGTAACAGGTGACTATGTAATGCGTAATTCCCAGCCCCGGGTTGACAGGCAGGGTTTGCATATACCCCCAGATACAGGCCAGGCTGTTGCCTTCCCAAATTGCCAATTGGTCCCTCTGTCAGGAGTCTGGGAGGTGTGACTGAGGTGTGAACAATCACATAAGGTAGCAGACCATCTGAGATGCTGGCAATCATGGAAGATTGTTTTGTATTGAGCCAATCATCATCTTCTCAGTCTGCATCTACTAAACGTAAACTGAATGAGGCTAAAGATTCAAAGACTCTCCTAGCTGCACTTTGGTTCCTTGTAGTATAATGTACTGAAAGATCAGTCCTTTGCTATGGTTAATCTGTTTATTATTCAGAAAGGTGTTGATGCAGTTGCATACCATGTGAAATCCTGCTCTTGTTTACACAATGGAACTTTACTTCTGGAGACCAATTGTGATTTTTAAGACCAACAATTGCTTACAGCTACGCTCCTCCATGGCTAACCTCTTTGTGTCAGGGCCCATCGTATGCTGCTGAATTCTTTGCGTTGTTTGATTTACACTTGGCTGCTTGATGGTCTGACAGAGAGAGAAATCCAAACTTACCTCTTTGATCAGGGCATCACTGCGGTCCACTGGGTAATGAAAAAGATTGAAGCAACTTTAGTGCCTACAAGCACTCTTTTTCTCATTTTCGATTGAGTGTCTTCCATCAAAGGTAAAAGCAAGCTATGAAATCATCAGAGTCTGACCGCACGTCCAAACACAATTTGTTGCTAACAGTGTCAACATTACCACCATACCCACATGTCTTGTAAAAGCACAGCCAAATGTTTTACTTGTGATAGGGATGTGCTGTAGCATCCCCATCACCTTCTCCCCCAGCTGTGCAAAAAGCCACCAAATCTTTACCCTGCAGGTGAAATCGCCTGCTTCACAATCAGCAGGCCAGAAAGGACAAATGGAACACTCCCATGAAGACTTCTTCCGCCCCTCCAGCCAAAAAACACATGGAGTCTTCATCTGCGAGCTGCAAAGGTTCTAAGAAATCAAACAAGGCAAATGGTCTTCTCCTTTCCCGACTCTGATGTCCTCTCCATCGATGTTGCCACGTGATACCCTCACCTAACCAACCTCCATTTTGCCAGGCACACTGCCCACTGTTTTTCTGCCCTGGAATCTGTGGGCTGACCCAGAGAGAGAGTCAGTGCCTCTGTAGATCTCATGAAACAGCATCCTCCAACCTCTGTGCCCTTTAGCAGTGAGTCTTCAAAGATTGGGATTCGACAGCCACCAAGAGGACAACCCTTCATTTGTTCCCTCTTCCTCTTTCCCCATTATGACTCTCCTCCAGTAGAACGTTCATGACATTAGATCGAACAAGCTGGAATTATGGCCACTCTTGGAACCGCACCGTCCATTTGTTTTCTGCCTCCAAGAAACAAAATTGCATTCTGACAACCACTTTGACCTCTCATATTTCCTTCTGGTCCGCTTTGACCTCCCCCACGAGGATGGCATTTCATCTCAGGGGGGGAGTCATGCTGCTGATCCGATATGACGTTCATAGCCAGACCATCACACCGAACACTTGGCTGCAACCTGTTGCAGTTTGCGTTATCCTTCCTCACTTCACCTTTTCTCTTTGCAGTTCTGCGTCATTCGGTTTCGCCATGGCAGACTTCCTCCACCTTATTGGTTAACTCCCTCACTCATTTTTGCTGCTTGGTTAGTTTAATGCACACCATCCTCTTTGGGCTCTTCCAGAACCTGTCTGAGAGGTGCCCTCTTGGCTGACCTTCGCAATCAACTCAACCTCATTTGTGTTAACACTGGAGCACCCACATTCCTTTCAGACTCCACCAACACTTATTCCCATTTGGGTCTCTTGTTCTGCACTGCCCAGTTCGCCCATATTCTCAAATGGTCCATTCTCTCTGACATGTACTTGAGCAACCATTTCCCATGTGCTGTCTGTTTGCTGACTCCTACCTCACCTATGTGTAAACTCAGTTGATAGTGTTCTAAGGCCGACTGGAGGCTTAACTCCTCTCTGATGACTTGACGAACAACATTTCCCCAGTTGTGATGATCAGGTAGACTACCTTACAAATGTTATCCTTATTGCCGCAGAACATTCAATACCTCACACTTCATGTTTACCACACCATGCCCCAGCCCCTTGGTGGATTGAGGTGTGCTGCGTCGTGATTCATGTGGGGAGATGTGCATTTGTAGCTATCATCCTATGTTGGTGAACATTATTTGTTATAAACATTTGTGTCATCACATTCTTCGGGATATCAAACAAGCTAGCTGGATTTCATGTGCTAGTTCTTTTAACAGTTTCACTCCCTCTTCCATCGCATGGGGCAACCTCTGCCGGCTCTCTCGGACCAAGGTATATTCCCCAATTTCTGGCCTGACCATAGCAGATGATGTCATTGTGGACCCTGTTGCTATCTCCAAGACCTTATGTCACTATTTTGCAGAGATTTTAAGCTCCACCCAGTATCATGCCACCTTGCTCCTCGGAATCGAGTGGAGGCGGCTCAGGTGATACCCTTCTCCTCTCTGAATTGTGAATGTTATGTGCCGCTTTAATGAGGGAGCTAGATCATGCTCTCACTTCATCCTGATCTTCCACCCCAGGGCCGGACAATGTTCACATTCAGATGTTGCAGCACCTCCCTCTTGCAGGCAAGCTCCTTCTTCTTTGCATTTGGGCAGATGGCACGTTTCCCAGATGCTGATATCAAGTGACAAGCCTAGTAAGTTGCTTATAGCGACTGCCCCCTTTCTCTCACCAGCTCTGTTTTTCAAGGTGATTTAACATATGGTTCATGGCCAGCTGGTATGGTGGCTCACATCTTGCAATCTACTAACCACTGCCCAATATGGATTTCGGGCTCGCCGTTCTGCAGTTGACCATCTTGTCATTTTGTCCACCCATGTCGTGAACGGTTTTCTGTGGAAATACTAGACTGTGGCTGTGTTTTTTGATTTAGAGAAAACTTACAACACCTGCTGGAGGACTGGTATCGTGTATACTCGGTATGCGTGGGGCTGCAGAGGCCGCCTGCCCTGTTTCATTCAGGTATTTTTAAAAGAGGAGCATTGTTGTCTTTGCTATAGCCATTAACCTTAGTAAGGATTGTCTCACGCAGTGCGTCTGTGGATTCCATTTTGTTGACAACTTTACGATTTATTGCAGTTATGCATGGACTTGTCTCCCTGTGCAGTATCTTCAGCAATGTCTTGATAACCGTTACTTGTGGAGCATCGACAGTGGCTTTCGATTTTCCACTAATGAAACTGTTTGTGTGAATTTATGGCAGCACAGTGGGTTTCTCCCACCGCCTTTACATCGTGACCTGTTGCTCTTCTGTTCACTGAAACTATGAGATACCTAGGGCTCACTCATGATAGGAAACTTTCTTGGTCTTCCCACCTGTCTTGCCTGGCTGCCCACTATAAGCATAGCCTCAATGTCCTGTGTGTCCTAAGTGGTACTTCCTGAGGAGTGGATCAGACCACTCTCCTCCATTTGTCCCTTTGAAACTAAACAATGGTGTTTCATTTATTCAGCTGCACATCCATCCATCCTATGCCGTCATAATACAATCCACCATCATGGAATTCGTTTGGCCTCTGGCACCTTTTACACTAGTTTGGTTGAGAGTCTCTATGCACAAGCTGCTAAACTAGTGGTGTGATGTTCTCCTCAGTGGATATGCATGCCGTTTGTCTTCCATGCCCGACCATACATCCTATGCCTCCGTTTTCAATGACTCCCAGTGTGGGGCATGTCCTCTTTCTCTGTTACATCTGGGAATTTGCGTTTGGCCATTGCTCTGGCAGCTTAACTTCATGCTACCTGCCATGTTCCTGATGGGTGTGAACTGTTCACCACCTTTGCTTCATGTGGTGGCTCGTGTTCATCTTGGACGTCATTCTCTTCCTAAGGAAACCACTACAGATTTGCTCTATCACAGTAACTTTCTTGACATTCCCACGCAACTTAGCAATCGAACTCTCATGTACTCTAATGGCTCTAAGACAGACCATGCTGTTGCATGTGCCGTCGTCATTGGCTGAATCATTTTTGGTATCAGTTTCCGAAACATTGCTCAGTATTTACAGCAGAGCTCTTCACCCTCTATCAGGCCACCCAGGCTTTTCAATTGTGTCATATACTCAAGATTCTCTTAGTGCCCTTCAGAGCCTCTGTGTGCTGTACATAATACATCCCTCTGTGCATCGGGTCTAAGAAAGCTTTCACTTGCTCGCTATTGCGGGAACCGCAGTGATGTTTTGTGGGCTCCTAGTCATGTCAGTCTCATGGGAAACGAGGCTGCTGACACTGCTGCCAAGGTTGCAGTCCTCCTACCTCAGCCTGCTCGCTCTTCTATTCGTTGAAATGATCTCCGTTTTGCCATCTGTCGGCAGATGATGTCACTTTGATATCACCACTGGTCTTGTCTTCTTGGGAGCCAGCTCTAGGAAACTAAACCTCTCCCAGTGGCTTGGCTGACCACCTCTTGCTGTGAGGCACTGTGTATTTGGCACTGTTGTTTTAGCCATCATCATTTGTTAGGTGGTGATCCTCCACTACTATGTCCTCATAGTCGTCAACCTTTTGCCGTTTGCCATTTCCTGACTGAATGCTCTCTCTCATCTTTTTTTTTTTAACCACTTACATAGTAGTATATTTTTGCCCTTTGAGTTATCGGCCGTTTTAGTGAATGATGCATGGGCTGTTGATTGCATTTTGCTTTTTATTCATTGCAGCAATAAAGTGTGACCTCCGCTGTCTCTGCGATGTATTTTGTGGAGGAAATCCGTGTTCTTAGAGCTCTTTCCTTCTGTTGATTGGGCTTAATGTGTAGTTGCTTGTAACTTCTTTTTCATATTAGTGTGCTAAGGTTACTTTTTCTTATTAGTGTTCTAAGGTTATGACATGGGTGCTTTGACCTCAGTTGTTTTTTCACAAAAAAAAAGGAAAAAAAATATTGTGGCTCGGTGAATGGCCTCCATGTGATAGTTGGTGCTGTTTGGTAGTCAGCTGTGCCGCTGATGCTGTTGACCTTCCAAATGCCCAGAAGAAAACAGGATGGCTACACTATCCTCCTGGCAGTGGCCCTCCATTCCCCCATCAGGTGCGTGGTTGTCCAGACATCACGTCAGCTGTGAAGTTGCGACTGACCATAGCAACGAACGTGCTAATGTGGAGGAAGAACTTTGTCATAGGTAGCTTTGTAGACGTGGTGAAATATCACAGTTTCGTGATTAGCCATCTTGGATTGAATGTCTGTCCTAACTAGAATGATGTCTCCTGCTGTATACCCCTTCTCATACTTCACTTTGCTAGAACCAGATTTCTTCATTTGTTTTTGTTCCAGCTTGCTAATCTTCTCCTACCAAACCAATTCTGCATGAGGCAAGTTCCTTAGGATTTTTCTGATCAGACTGTCAGGCTCACATCTACTGGTACATACCCTGTAGAGTTGAGTGGCACATTATCGATTATGTCCTCAAACTTACTTATTACCTGACCATGATGTTATTGCACTTGGCCTCGTACATGGCACTGTGAATGATTTCAAAACAGTTATACATATACTATTAAGTGTTTGAACATGTCCTCAAGAAATATCATGACAAAAAGTTACCGTAAGCCGATCAAAGCACCCTCACTCCCAGCTGCAAAAATATTGTAGTTGACTAATATTAACTGACCACAATTACCATGCTTATTATGGCAGTACACCAGACACATGGTTTTATCGCCTTTGAGGTAGGGCTATAACATGAAATAAACACTAACTGTACAGCATGTGTTCTGAAAGTGTCAGTCTGTTTCTTACAATTAAACTGGCTTCTGTTGTTGTAGATAACTCATTTTGGCATACATATGTTCATGAAGTAGCCCTTTTCCAGTCATTCAGTGACTTTACTGCCCATGGCCTTATTCAGTGAATACAAATTTACGTATTTTGAGAAAAGTTCACAAATTACAAAAATTATATCACTCCTCCCATTGACCTTGGTAATGATCGTATTTGGTAGAATGGTACTGTCTTTAAGCACTTTCAGCTGTACAGGGTGCAGCAAACCTTTTGTTTCATTATAGTAGTTTTTGTTGTCTAGCAGCTTTCAGACGTTCTCAATAAATGTCATATCCTCTACTTCGGCATGTTGAGGAAAAAACGACTGTTTCAGTGTTTCCTGAATTTCCTTGGGTCAAAAGTGCTCACAGCTTAAGTGTGTGTACCTTGTGGCTTCACCTAAGGCATGTTCAGATATGCGCAATTTCCACTCCACTTCATCCTTCAGTTCAATACCCCTTCATGCATTGGATAGGACATTTGAAATTTTTCTCCTCCAGCACATCCGTACTTCCTTTTCAGCAATTATACACATTCATCAGCATTTTGTTTGCAGAGTATGTTTTACATCATTCTTTGGTCTGTTCGTTTGTGAGCCACACCATTTGTCAGGAGTATCCTGCCTTCCAGTGTCAGCATTTGTGCTTTTCATCTTCACAGGCCCACCAGTGAGTTTTCAAGAGCTTGTGAGCACCAAATTCTGTTTTCCTGGTCTGTACTGCACCTCAAAATCAAATTCTTGCAGAGCTAAGGTCCATCTTGCTAATCCCCCATGTCAGAGTGTACTTGTGAATGGGAACAACAGAGTCCGGTGGTAAGTTGCCTCTAGAAACGTTTGGGTAGATAATAGCCATATTTCTTGAATCAAAATAATAATTGTCAGTGCTTCCATCTCTGTTACTCATTAACATGCTGCTCCTGAAAGTTATTGTTGTTATGGTATCTTGCTACTCTTCTTTGTAGATCTGATGGAAATGCATTTCTACACTGTAGTTGGATCCCTCCCAAGCTAAACAAAAGATTTCATTAAGATGTGTGTGGGGCAATATGGGCACATTGATTAACATTGTGTTAATCTGCCAAAATACTTTCTCACAATCTTCTGCCTATAACCAAATGCTGTTTTTCTTAAGTAGGTTGTGCAAAGATTTGTTGTTTATCACTTGATTGTTCGTCGAACTGCTATAGAAGCAGCACAAATCATAAAACTCTTAATTTAGGTCTTGGAAGTAGGCTTCAGGAAACTTCATAATGTCTCTGATTTCCCCTTGTCTACTTTTATATCTCTTGGCATAATTACATCATCCAAGAATTTTGTTTTTCTAAAATCCAGTTTAGCTCTTGCGATTTTATATTTCTGGAAAATTTCCTCTAACATTGTCAGATGCTCTCTTCACGTACTATGCCATGGGAAGGAGGACAAGCCAGAAGACTGAAACATATCAATTTATTCTGTACCTAGGTATACAAGAACATATGAAGATACTTTTACAGAGATGAAACCATTAGTCTACTTGGAAAAATAGAAGATAAATTTGAAATGGACTCATTGGAAAAATTGAAAAATAGATCACTTTTTATTAAACCCTCATCTATTGCACCCTTTCGACCACGTCATGCACGTGAAAGACTGTGTTACATACAAGTGACGTTTTACAAAAATGTTTGAATATGTTACAAAGAGACCTTATGCTCCAGACAGATGAGGAGCTATGAGCTAATCTAGAATGGTTCGGCCTGATTCTGTTAAAATATCAAAAAGACGACAGAATAGTGAGAGATGTTAGCTTTTGAAGGAAATATCCTCACAGAAAAGTTAAAGTTGTGGTGTATGGGTGTGATAAAAAACCTTTTGCCCTACTGCCCTTGATACATTTCTGATGCTTATGCTTTATACATACAGGATGTTACAAAAAGGTATGGCCAAACTTTCAGGAAACATTCCTCACACACAAATAAAGAAAAGATGTTATGTGGACATGTATCCGGAAACGCTTAATTTCCACGTTAGAGCTCATTTTAGTTTCGTCAGTATGTATTGTACTTCCTCGATTCACCGCCAGTTAGCCCAATTGAAGGAAGGTAATGTTGACTTCGGTGCTTGTGTTGACATGCGACTCATTGCTCTACAGTACTAGCATCAAGCACACCAGTACATAGCATCAACAGGTTAGTGTTTATCTCGAACGTGGTTTTGCAGGCAGTGCAATGTTTACAAATGCGGAGTTGGCAGATGCCCATTTGATGTATGGATTAGCACGGGGCAATAGCCGTGGCGCGGTATGTTTGTATCGAGACAGATTTCCAGAACGAAGGTGTCCCGACAGGAAGACGTTCGAAGCAATTGATCGGCATGTTAGGGAGCATGGAACATTCCAGCCTATGACTCGCGACTGGGGAAGATCTAGAATGACGAGGACACCTGCAATGGACGAGGCAATTCTTCGTGCAGTTGACGATAACCCTAATGTCAGCATCAGAGAAGTTGCTGCTGTACAAGGTAATGTTGACCACGTCACTGTATGGAGTATGCTATGGGAGAACCAGTTGTTTCCGTACCATGTACAGCGTATGCAGGCACTATCAGCAGCTGATTGGCCTCCACGGGTACACTTCTGTGAATGGTTCATCCAACAATGTGTCAATCCTCATTTCAGTGTAAATGTTCTCTTTACGGATGAGGCTTCATTCCAACGTGATCAGATTGTAAATTTTCACAATCAACATGTGTGGGCTGACGAGAATCCGCATGCAATTGTGCAGTCAGGTCATCAACACAGATTTTCTGTGAACGTTTGGGCAGGCATTGGTGGTGATGTCTTGATTGGGCCCCATGTTCTTCCACCTATGCTCAATGGAGCATGTTATCATGATTTCATACAGGATACTCTACCTGTACTGCTAGAACATGAGCCTTTACAAGTACGACACAACATGTGGTTCATGCGCGATGGAGCTCCTGCACATTTCAGTCGAAGTGTTTGTATGCTTCTCAACAACAGATTCGGTGACCAATGGATTGGTAGACGCGGACCAATTCCATGGCCTCCACGCTCTCCTGACCTCAACCCTCTTGACTTTCATTTATGGGGGCATTTTAAAGCTCTTGTCTACGCAACCCCGGTACCAAATGTAGAGACTCTTCGTGCTCGTATTGTGGACGGCTGTGATACCATACGCCATTCTCCAGGGCTGCATCAGAGCATCAGGGATTCCATGCGACGGAGGGTGGATGCATGTATCCTCGCTAACGGAGGACATTTTGAACATTTCCTGTAACAAAGTGTTTGAAGTCACGCTGGTACGTTCTGTTGCTGTGTGTTTCCATTCCATGATTAATGTAATTTGAAGAGAAGTAATAAAACGAGCTCTAACATGGAAAGTAAGCGTTTCCAGACACATGTCCACATAACATATTTTCTTTCTTTGTGTGTGAGGAATGTTTCCTGAAAGTTTGGCTGTACCTTTTTGTAACACCCTGTATATCGTCCTGTTGCTCAACAGATCCAAATGCAGAAACTCTGGAAGATCACTTTACAGAAGTTGTCCTTCTGAAGAACCACTGTCGTGTGTAGATTGTAAGGAGCTCCATCCTCCACATTCAGCAAATTGTGTAGCATTAAAAAAAAATTCAAGAATATAAATAAATTGATGTCATATACCGAGGCAAAAAAAAAAAAAAAAAAAAAATGTGAACACATGATTCCAGTTGATGCGATAACAAGTTATGCAAAAGTTGCAGCTCTCTCTCTGCTTACCTCAATTTTTCAAAACAATAACGGTTCCGGAAGCACCATATTTGGGAACCACTCTCCACTTGCAGCTGGAGATGCAGCTTCCTCCTCCAGTGTATACAGGTGATAGGGCTCTTTCGTGAGACCCCTCTCCCCAGAAACCTGCAGATCAGAGGCCCCCCACTAGCCAGTGGCAAGAGGAGCCACAGACTGTGGGTCCCAGGGCTATCTGCTCTTCCTCTGTTCCTACACCCACAGTGGACAGGTGCTCACAAGAATTCCAACTGCTAAAAGTTGAGAAAGAGAACAAGTAGAAATCTCAAGAGTTGGCTACTATGGTGACCCGAGGCATCAGATCCCCCACATTGTAGGATTCTGAACTGATGTTCATTTACATTTTTCCACCCCGACCAGTGACAGAGGGGTCCTGGGATGTTACCTGTCCTCCTAGACGCTTCACACCTAACCAGGACACTCATCATGATGATCCAATGAAACTGTAATTGATGATCACCATTTGTAACATATATTTATCCTGAGATGGTCACTTAAATACAACTCCCCTTCCCATTTTCTTCTGCTTGAAGATTTCAGTGCCTACCATGCCATGTGGGGAAGCACCACTTGATCTGGTAACAGACTTCAGATTGGCCAGCTTCTTTCCTATCTTTATCTGTGTTGCCTCAGTGATTGTACTCCTACAGACTTCCGTGCTGCTCACGGCAGAATTTTGGCTATTGACTTTAAGATCTTTTCCCTTAATGTTGTCGCTCCAGTGGTCAGTACACACCAGTCTGTGTGACAGTGACCTCATTCCAGTGATCTGACATTTCCTTGGCACCTTCTGACAGGCGAAATACCATATTGGGCACTTCCTCTCCATCAGGTAGCATAGAGACATCTCCAAAAAATCTATCTCTTGGCTGGAACTAATGTTCCCTTTTCTACGGGTCCTTTCTGCTGCCGGCTGGTGCCATGATGGACCAAAGACTTTGCAACTGCTATTCAGGATCACTGAAGTGTGGTGTCACCGCCAGACACCACACTTGCTAGGTGGTAGCTTTAAATCGACCGCAGTCCATTAGTACATGTCGGACCCGCGTGTCGCCACTGTCAGTGATCGCAGACCGAGCACCACCACACGGCAGGTCTCAAGAGACGGACTAGCACTCGCCCCAGTTGTACGGACGACTTAGCTAGCGATGCACACTGACAAAGCCTCGCTCATTTGCAGAGCAGATAGTTAGAATAGCCTTCAGCTAAGTCAATGGCTACGACCTAGCAAGGCGCCATTAGCATTACATTGCATGTATCTACAGAGTCTCACTTGTATCGTCAAGAACGATGTACAACAATGATGTGATTAAAGTTAAGTATTCCAGAAGCTACGTACTTTTCTTTATAGCATTCATTACATATCCTGTTTCAGAACTCACACCAGCCTGCGTGAGTTAACGCGTGCATTCGGCCTCCTCAACCAAGTCGTGTGCGTAGTGTTGGCTAACTGCTAACACTACATGAAGAGCCATGCAACATCTTACGCAATGTAATTAACAGACAACACTTCATCACTTTTAAGTGGCTTCTTATGAAACTCGGTGTGTAATTATATGCAGTAAGAAGGAATGCTGGGAGGGCTATGCCTCTACATCCCAGTGTGGGCCAAGCTCTGTCTTTTTTGCTGGCAGGATCAATAAGTTTACTGGATGTTTATTTCAAGATGTCTTTATTACGACATGTCAGTTCTTGCTGAATATCTTGTAGCCCATTTTGGGACAGTGTTGGTTTCCTCTCCTTATCTGGCTGCCTTCTGAACGTCTAAATGACAAATTGAAGACATCTCCCTATCCTTCACCCTCCCCAGCTTGCCGAATTATATATCAGATCTTTCACTGTCAGGGAAATGCTTCAGGCTCTTGCCTCATCACATGATATGTCCCAATCTCAGATTCGAATTGTAATCAGATGATCCAACATCTGAATGTTACTCAAAGGCTCAGTCTACTCAGTTTCTTCAACCATATTTGTTTCAAAGGCAATGATGAAATAGTATCATTGTCTCAGTCCTTAAGTCAGGTGAAAACCCAATGTCCAGCAATAGCTACTGTCCAGTTAGCCTCACCACCATGCTTTGCAGATTGCTTGAAAGTATGATTGCCCATGATTATTCTTAATTCTCTTTCCTTGGGCCTTTAGTCCATTTAACAGTGTGTTTTCCAGGAGGGATGATCCACATCTGATCATTTGTTTAAGTTCAAAATGGCAGACCAATAGACACTTTCTAAATACCAACACCTAATTGTGGTCTTTTATGACCTATATAATTCTTACACTACTACTTGGTGCCATCACATTTTACTTGCCGCCCACGACTGGGTGTTTTGAACCTCCCTATCAGTTTTTATGTTTTTATCCCACTTGTTGATTCAGGTTGGAGTTGTTACATCGCTCAATCTCCACAGTTTCAACAGAATGGCATCCTGGAGGACTTCATGCTGACTGTTGCACTCCTTCGTCATCACCATCAGTGGACTTGTCAGCTCTGTCGGGCCACTGGTCATTCGCGTGCAGTGTGCTGATGACTTTTGTGTTTGATACAGCAGCAACTCTGTGTCCTCAGCTGAGCACCAGGTACAAGACACCATCCAAATCTGCTTTTCTCCTTTCCCATAGTTTCCGATTCTCTGCTGCAAAAATGCTAGTCATGCATTACTGTTATCGTAGCATGGTCCATCCTGACCTGGAACTCTATTTGGGTTCCTAGCACTTGGATGTTGTTGCACAGTCTCAATTTTTGAGTTTCCTCTTTGATAAAAAAATTCACCTGGTCATGCAATATTTACCAGCTAGAGTAACACACTCTTTTTTTCTTTGCCCACATCTCTCTGGCTGAGGGTCGCGTATCCTGATTGGATTGTGGTTGCCAGGTTTAAGACTCGGTGGCACTTTCAACCTTGAAACTGTGTGACCCAGTCCATCTTCATTGAGTAGTACTGACCACACTAACCCTATAGACAGCTCCTTGCTGAAATAGGTTCCAACGGTACCAACCTCTACTCACTTATACGGTCACCACCTGACAATTCCCCAGTCATTCAATTTATTACACCCTTTTTGCATTCTCCAGGCATCAGCCTACTGACACTCATCCTCAGGTGGTATTACCAGTTGGAATATGCCTCGAGGTGCTTTACCAGGACCTCCACCTGTCCTCTTTACAGTGTGCACCTTGTGATTCGCAGCACGCAACCCCTCGGTTGGTATTGAAACTGTGAAATGGGATTGATCTACTTGAAGGTACTAATGTTTCAGGCAGTCCCATGATCTTTTGCTATCGTTCCCTTCATTTTTTCATGAGTAGCAGGGTGCTCTGATTATTTGCCCTGACAGCTGATGGTACATCTCCCTTTAGTGTTTTTATGATGGAGCTGATACTTATTAACAGACCCCCCACATTTTATTAAGCAGACGACATTTGGCTGCATTTTAATTTTTAGTGACTCAGTGAGCAGTCTCCAGCCCATTGATCAATGTTGCTTTTGCTACCTTGTGATGTGTGCTATTCATGACATTCTCCCTGACCTTAGATGTACTGCCTCCTGTTCAGGTGTCTTATTTTTGGTCCAAGGGCATGTGAGTATCCCAGGAAATGACTGAGTGTTTGGCTAGAGAAGCAGTTAAGCAACTACTTGCTCAGCATTTGCTTTGGCAGTCCCAGGTGCTGATTTGAAGCTGCAGATAAGGCTTCTCCTCACTCAGAGATGGAATGTTTTCTGGTGGGCCACGACCCTCTTTAATAAGGTTTGCAATATCAAGGACACTACTGCTGTATGACAGTCTTCCTGCCATTCTGTTGTGTCTGTAATGGGAAACAACAAATAACAGTAGGACTGAGTAGACAGCAAGTTTATGCCACAACAAGGGAAAAACCAAAACTGATTTGGAGGTTGAAGTTGTCGAAGGCACTAAGACCAAAAATGTTAGGACTGTCATAAGAGTGAAGCACTGTGACGGGAATTGCCTTAGATGTAGACCAGTACTTCATCTGTAGAAGACAAGTGCCTAGGATTGGGATGCAATCACCATTGTATGTGGTGATGGCCTGCATGGTGGAAATACTGTAGCAGTCCTCAACTGGCATGTAGCAGTCCTCAACTGGCAGAAGCAGAATGGTTCAGGTGTGTGGCATAGTTGACAGCAATCTGATGGACATCCGTTGCCTCAGAACTGTGAGAGACCATGGAAACAGCCAGGCCCTCAATTTCTTTGAGCAAACCTCTTGGGTGAGCCCATACTTCTTGAAAACAAGCATTTGGCTCAGCAGAAATGACAAGCGTCCCTATCGTGAGAGTTGTAGCACTGAGGGCAGGATTGCAATTTGCCACCATTCCAGAACTGCCACGGATGTGTCATAGATTGTTTACAGTTCCTGGAAGAAGCAGACTTATGTGTGGGGAGGGGGAGGAGAGGGAGGGGGGACTGGTGGGTGTCTTAAAGTGGCCTCCACAGGAGCCAACATTTCAATCTTTGCTGTGTCAAACAAGTCCTATGCCTCAGCATCCTCATGCAAAGGGCCTGACAACTTGAGGACCTTTGCTCACAGTCTGGAATCAGTAACGTTTCAAACAATAGAGATCCACAACATGGCATCTGTGTAAGACTTATCCCAGGGACATATAAATTTGCAGGTGCAGGTCGTATCACATAACTCTGTGAGCCACTGCCGCTAGGACTGGATATATATTCTTTGTAAAGAACTTATATGGAGTGGTGGTGAACGACACCTGTGAGTCGAAATACTTATTGAGAGAGGCAATGACTTCTGGAAACAAACGGATTTGAGCTGAGTAAGGGGTAAATACTTAATGCAAATGTGCAAGATATCCATGCCAACCCAAGAAAAGAGATATTAGCATTGAACATCATCTGAAATGTAGGCCATAAAGTGTTGAAACAGTTGCAGTCTGAATTTGTCCATTCCTCTACGGCAGTGTGAAACTTGTGGGCTGGTGGAGCCAAACATGTCTGCTGCTGTAATCATCAGTGTAGGCGACATGTTGAAGCAGGGCTTGCTGCAGAAGCTATCGGTCCTCCAACAGCAATATCTTGTCCATCTGTTGAGCAGACTGCATGGATTGAGACTTAATAAGTATTTGTAATGACACAGACAAAAAAGAATAAGTGACTAAGTAAGACAAGAACAAAGTGAAGCTCCCCCAAAACATAAGACTAACGCCATCCAATGTGGAAATGAACAACAAGAAATACACAAAGATTCCCTACTCCCTATTGCGGAAAGCAAGGATGTGCTACAAGGGCAGAAAACTGAAAACAGTATTAGAACCAGCCTCTGTCTCCACTATTTGTTGTGTTTGTAATGGGGAATGACAAATAACAACAGGTGTAAGCAGACAAAAAGTTTATTCCACAACAGTGGGAAAGCTGAAATAGAATAATACTGTACAATAATGAATGATCTAGAGCAGTCACTGGGATGGCTATTAGCACAGTCCGTGGATGACACAGAGGTCAGAGAGCAGTGAAGCAGAATCCCTTGCATAGATCAGTTCCAGAGTGGGGTTTGGGGTGGAAATCTTGGTGATAGCGATCCAAATGGAGCAGTGTCACGGTGTCCTTGGTAGTGAAGTCCGAGGCGAGACTGCCAGAGTGATGGGCTGTGTGCACTTGTAAAACCGCGGGCAGCATATGAATATGCCCACTTTCATGGAGTCTACTGTGGCATGGCATAGCCTGATTGGTGTGGTACTTCGTGTAGATGTTTGAGGTAGGTACGCTGGCCGAGTGTTGCTAGATTACAGTTGAAATCCTGGTGGAATGCCACCTCCTGCTTCTCCATGCTAAACATGATCCCCACAATTCTTTGCATCTAATATTGGCAGATGACTCACGGACAGTTGAACTGTCTCCATGAAAGTGTTGTTCATTCTCAGACATCACACTTTAAGCTACCTTTGTGTTAGGGTGCGGTGATTGGGCCATCTCCCCTCACTTGCTGGTTCTGGGGGATGCTGACACTACCTCCTGTGCCAACTGCCTCCATCATCACCCTTTCACACTGTTGTAATTGCTTTTAGATGTGGTGTACTCCTTTTACTAGTGCAAAATATTTTTCCATTTTAGGGGCAGCAATCTGTTGTATAGTCGATGCTGTTCCTTTCTTTAACACTGTTTACTATAATGAGTAGGGATTGAGGCAGCTGTGGGAAGTTTGGCTACTGTCACATGTAGAGCGCCGGAAGACACTCTCCTTCCTGTCCCATTCACTGCCTTGATTGTTTCTCTCATCTTATTTTATTATTGATGGAACAACTGATGTCTGTTAAGTTTTTAGCTTCCTTACTTTTACTGTTATGAATCTCCTGTCTAGAATGCATTCTTTATGCTGCCAATGTCTTCAGTCTTAATAATGTTAGAGGGGGTTTCTCTCACTAGAAATGTGCCCTCGCAGACCCCTTGGCTGCACTGACCTATGTACCAGCCCGTTCTATGTGCTTCTACTTTGCAAATTATTTCTCAGTGCCTCCTGCATACCTTTTAATCAGGCATACACGTTTCTGGCATATGTCATAGCTCTAGATGAAATAAGTAGAGACCCATGGACTGATGACCTTGCATTTTGGTGTGGCTTACAAAACACTCGTTTGACCTATACTTGAGTATTGCTCATCAGTGTGGGACCCGTACCAGGCTGGGTTGACAGAGGAATAGAGAAGAGTGGCGCGTTTCATCACAGGGTTATTTGATAAGCGTGATAGCGTTATGGAGATGTTTAGCAAACTCAAGTGACAGACTCTGCAAGAGAGGCACTCTGCATCGCGGTGTAGCTTACTGCCCAGGTTTCGAGAGGGTGCGTTTCTGGATGAGGTATCGAATATATTGCTTCCCCCTACTTATACCTCCTGAGGAGATCACGAATGTAAAATTAGAGAGATTCGAGTGCGCATGGAGGCTTTCCGGCAGTCGTTCTTCCCGCGAACCATAAGCGACTGGAACAGGAAAGGGAGGTAATGACAGTGGCATGTAAAGTGCCCTCTGCCACACAACGTTGGGTGACTTGTGGAGTATAAATGTAGATGTAGATGTAGATAACCAACCAACCAGCCATTTTAACAGATATCCACCAAAAACTTTGTCCAATGACTGAGGTCACATTAGCCCAAAGGGGAGCATTCAGTCTTGATAGCATCACTCTTTGTATAAGAATGCAGTGTATTGTCCACATTCCACGTCCAGTTAACTTTTGTTGCAGCTCTTTGATATTCCCGTCTTCTTCTTCTTATTCTTATTCTTCTCCTCCTCACCCCCCCCCCTCCCCCGCCCGTCGGTGCAAAAACTGATCTGAATTTCTTGCATCTCATGGGATCATGGGATCGGACACAGAGATGTGAAATATGGTATATGTGGTTTTATTTTTATTTTGTAAGGCAGTCTCTATTATTCATGGCTTGTAACGAATATTGATGAAGGGCAACAGGCAGATTCTATTTTTCTAGATTTCCAGAAAGCATTTGACACAGTGCCCCATTTCAGGCTGTTAATGAAGGTATGAGCATATGGAATAAGTTCGCAGATATGTGAGTGGCTCAAAAAACGCCTGAGGGAAGTGTGATAGGACTGCTGTTCTCTATATACATAAATGATTTGGTGGACAGTGTGATCAGCAGTCTGTGGCTGTTTATTGATGATGCCATGATGTATAGTAAGGTGTCGAAGTTGAATGGATGTAGGAAAATACAAGACGAGTTAGACAAAATTTCCAGTTGGTATGATGAATGGTAACTAGCCCTAAATGTGGAAAAATGTAAGTTAAAGTGGATGAATAGCAAGGACAAACTTGTAGTGTTTGGATACAGTATTACTCGTGTCCAGCTTGACACAGTCCAATCGTTTAAATATCCTGGCATAACTTTGCAAAGCGAAATGAGGTAGAACAAGTATGTGGAAACTGTGGAACAAAAGACAAATGGTCGACTTCAGTTTATTGGGAGAATTTTAGGAAAGAGTGGTTCACCTGTAAAGGAAACTGCATATAGGATGCTGGTGTGACCTATTCTGGACTACTACTCAAGTGTTTGTGATCTGTAGCAGGATTAGATTAGATTCAGTTTTCATTCCATAGACCCAAAAAATGATATGATTCTCGTGGGTGTGGAACATGTCAGAAAGTATAACATACAAACATATAACATTTGAATATAATACTGCCTTGATCATTTGTCAGGAGATTGTCGAAATAGGTGAATATAATGCAGTAAGCTGGAACAGCAAATATTTACAGAATTAACATGCTGTTAGAATGAAACATTGTTATGCACTATTAATAAATTTATCATATACGAAATACTTAATCTTGACCAAGTGCTGTCAAAACTGAACTCTAACAGACATTTTTACTTAAGCTGGCTTAATAGTCTCTGTTAATATGCTCATCTATAGAGTAGAGGGAGTTGCTTATCAAAAAGCCTTTCAAACTCTGTTTAAACCGTGCTTTATCTGAAACCAAGTTTTTGATGGCTGCTGGCAATTTATTGAAAATGTGAGTTTCTGAATATTGGATCCCTTTTTGGACCAAGGTAAGTGATTTCAGGTCTTTATGTAGATTGTACTTATTTCTAGTATTGATACTATGTATTGAGCTATTGGTCTGAAATAGAGAAATATTACTTGCAACAAATTTCATTACGGAATAAATGTACTGAGAAGCAGTGGTTAGAATACAAAGTTCCTTGAACAGGTTTCTACATGATCTTGTGGAATTTACACCACAAATGATTCTTATCGCACGCTTTTGCACACTAAAAACTTCTGCTTGGTTTGATGAGTTACTCCAGAATATGATCCTGTATGACATAATAGAATGAAAGGAAGCAAAGTATGCATTTTTTAAAAAAAATATTTATATCTCCTACATCTGACATCATTCGCACTGCAAATACAGACTTGCTAAGCCACTTAAACAATTCGTGGTATGCCCTTCCCAAATGAATTTATTATCAAGTTGCAATCCCAGAAATTTAACACTGTCAACCTCTTCGATCTGCATGTCTTCATATGTTATACACATGCTGGATTGAAGGAAGACATCAAAGCAGTTCAGAGGAGGCTGCTAGTTTTGTTACCGGTAGGTTCAAACAAAAGGTCTTATGGAGATGCTTCGAGAACTCAAATGAGAATCCCTGAAGGGAAGACGACATTCCTTTTGAGGAACACTATTGAGAAAATTTAGAGAACCGGCATTTGAAGCTGACTGCTGAACGATTCTGCTCTCACCAACATACATTGTATGTAAGGACCATGAAAAGATACGAGTAATTAGGGCTCATATGGATGTTTACAGACAGTTGTTTTTCCCTTGCTCTGTTAACGAGTGGAACAGGAGGGGAAATGAGAAGTGATGGTACATGGTGCCTTCTGCCACACACATTACAGTGTCTTGTGGAGTATCTAAGTAGATGTAGAATAAGCTGGTGAGCTCCACTGCCATGCCTGGTGATAGTTCTGCTGTTGCTAGTTTTATTTCATCTTCAGAGGGGATCTACAGCCCTTTGCTCCTGCAATATGTAACTTAATCCCCATTCACTGTTGGTCATTTGGTTTTGCTCTTCGTTTTCTTCTGGACTATCTAATAGATATGTGTGAATCCTCTTTCATTGTCACTGGAATCCTTCCCTCAGTACTGTGCTGCCCTCTCTCTGTCTTCATGTCACAGCCTCATTTAATTTTATAGGCAGTCTTTGCCACCTTATGTTCTGTCAACTAGCCAGCTTACAACATCAAGCTTGCTTGTGAATTTGGTACTGCTATGGCATTCATCATCAACATTTCCTCATCAATCTTCATCTCCAACACACGACATTTTACAGACTTTGTGTATTTATATGCTTATAAGATGCATACAGTAAGGATAATAAGTGGTGTCTGCTCTAGAATCTCTAGTAGATGATCTTTAAACAGGTGTGTATACCATCAGTGGCCTCACAACACATTTACTTGCTCATGAAGTTTGTTGTCAACAGTCAATCTCAGTTTGAAATCAACTGTATAATTCACAAAGTAATACTAGGAGGAGAAAAGATTTCCACTATCCAGCACTAAATCATAGGGTGGCACAGAAAGGAGTGAGGTATTCAACCATAAAAATCTTTGACTTACTCAAACCAGTGATGTAAACAGTGTAGTAGATAATAAAATTCACTTCAAACCAAAACCGAAATTATATCTGCTTGACAACTTCTTCTACTTCATAGATGAATGTGTGTGTGTGTGTGTGTGTGTGTGTAAAGCACTACTTCTGTGGCATGGTTGGTATCTGATATAACAGTCACTTCTGCGTGATGGAGGGTACCTTGTACCACTACTTGGTATTTCATTTCCTGTTCCACTCATAAATAGAGCAAGGGAAAAACTACTGTCTGTGTGCCTTCGTATGAGTCCTAATTTCTCGTATCTTGTCTTCATGGTCCTTATGCACAATATATGTTCGTGACAGCAGAATCGTTCGACAGTCAGTTTCAAATGTCAATTCTATAAATTTTATCAATAGTTTCTTTAAATGAACGTCACCTTCCCTCCAGAGATTCCCATTTGATTCCCAAAGCATATCTGTAACACTTATCTGTTGTTCGAACTGACTGGTTATGAATCTAGCACCCAACCTCTGAATTGCTTCGATGTCTTTCTGCAATCTGACCTAGTACAGATCCCAAACACTTGAGCAGTGCTCAATAATAGGCTGCACCAGCATCCTATATGCGGTCTCCTTTACTGGTGAACCACTCTTTCCTAAATTCTCCCAATAAACTGAAGTCGACTGTTCGCCTTCCCTAGCACAGTTCTCACATGCTCGTTCCATTTCATATCGCTTCGCAATGTTATGCTCAGATGTTTAAATGACTTGATTGTGTCAAGCAGCACACTCACCAGTAGCACTGAACATTACAGGTTTGTTCTTCATACTCATCCTCATTAACTTACATTTTTCCACGTTTAATGCTAGCTGCCATTCATCACACCAAATGGAAATTTTGTATAAGTTTTCTTGTATCTTCCTACAGTCATTCAACTTCGACACCTTACTGTACACCACGTCATCATCAGCAAACAACCACAGATTGCTGCCTGCCCTGTCAGCCAAACCTTTTATGTACATAGAGGACAACAGTGGTTGTATAACACTTTCATGGGGCACTCCTGACAATACCCTTGTCTCTGATGAACACTCGTCATCAAGGACAACATACTGGGTTCTATTATTTAAGAAATCTTCGAGCGACTTGCGTATCTGCGAACTTTTACCATATTCTCATACCTTCATTAACAGCCTTGGAAATGGGGCACCATTCAAATGCTTTGCAGAAATCTAGAAATATGGAATGTAACAGCTGCCCTTTATCCACAGTTCTCAATATATCATGTGAGAAAAGAGCAAGCTGAGTTTCGCACAACGATGCTTTCTAAAACCATGCTGATTCACGCACGTAAGCTTCTCAGTCTCAAGAAAGTTAATTATATTTGACCCGAGAATATGTTCAAGGATTCTGCAGCAAACAGAAGTTAGGGATATTGGTCTGTAATTTTGCATGTTCATTTTTTTTACCTTTCTTATATACTGGACTCGCCTGCACTTTTTCCAGTCAATTTGGACTTTGCACTGAATGAGAGATTCACGATAAATGCAAGCAGGTAAGGGGCCAATGCTGTAGAGTACTCTCTGTAAAATCAAACTGGGATTTCATCTGTACCTGTTGATTTATTTGCTTTCAAATCTTTCACTTGTTTCCTTGTGCCAAATATGCTTATTATTATGTTGTCCCTACGAGAGTCTGTCCTATGGTCAAATGACAGTATGTTTGTACGATTCTTTCATAGCTCAAAGAAGCAGTTATGTTGTTTTGTTACCGTATGTTATGTTGCAGTCCCTTACTAAAAGAATATTCTGTAAATTATTTCATTAGCTAATGTGTAAGCTTGTGGGGGAAGTTACAGATTATCATCAACAGTGCCAAGCTAATGAAGGGCTTGTGCCCCAGTAAAACTTATACTTCATGTCTTTTTGTGAGCAGTCGACACTAAACTGCAAATCCCTCCTATAACCGACTTTATAATTAAATTCAAAGGTTAGAAAAAGGCTAGGGCATATTACTTCCAATAGAAGCAACACTTACAAAGCACTGCAGTGTTCAGACCAACCTTAGTTAATGTCAGTTTACCATCACTTGTTGTCTTCTATGAATGAATTTGTGTAACAATTGGTATTCCATTATATTTCCTGTTGACTAACTGTGACATATTGTCAAATTAATGGTAAAAATTGCTTTTGTCAGTGTCTTCTAAGACATTCAGAAGTCATGCAAGTCATTGGGATAAACTTATTGTAGTAGTAATAGACAGAACATACAATTTTCTTGTCCATTTTTCAGCTAGATGATTTAGATACTAAATATTGTAATGACCCTGTTTGTGAACTGTAGTAAACTGTATAAGGAGCTCTTATGCAAAGTTTAAAAACATTTGGCTCTGTACAAGAAAATTTACTCCGTTGATAGCCAGTTGAGTTTAATTTTATTTCTAATTGTTTACTCCTTTAACTGACAGTTAGTAGAACATTTTCTAACCCATGCTGCAAAAGTCTTCATGTGATTGGAACGAGGTAGGTGTGTGTGTGTGTGTGTGTGTGTGTGTGTGTGTGTGTGTGTGTGTACTCATGTTTAATGTCAAATAAAATCACTTTTTTTTATTGCACACTGCTGGCCATTAAAACTGCAGTACCAGAAAGAATAACAAATAAAAGAATTATAAAACTACTTAGCAGATTAAATTGGCATGCTGGAGTAGGACTCAAACCTGCAAGCAGGGAAATGCTGTACTGGCTGAGGTATACAGGAGAACTACTGTGAATTTCAGAAAGGAGACAAGAGGTATTGGCGGAAGTAAAGGTATTAGAGGGTGGGTCATGGGTAATTCCTGGGCGCTCAGTTGGTAGAGAATTTGCTTGTGAAAGGCACAGATGAAGTACCAGTCCAGCACACAGTTTTAATCTACCAGCAAGTTTCAAATCAATGCACATTCTGCTGCTGAATGAAAATTCATTCTGGGAACAAAATTACTTATTGTCTGCATGCAGTACCTAGGAAGATGATGTGACCAAGTCTGTGGGTGTTGGGAGAGTATATGGGTGTGAAATTCTGATGGCAAATTTGGCTCTAATCTTGCTGAGCACTGAGTTGAACTGAGCTTGGACTACAGTCCCTGCTGCTTCAAGTCTGTTGCAGAGTTCATCCATCATAGTGGCAGGTGAATTCATGCTGTTTCAACTCTGTGCCAGTCCTCATCCATCATAGTGCTGGTTAGTCCATGGTGCTTCAATTCTGTGCCAGATTTCATCCGTCACAGAGGCTGATGAGTCAGTACTACTTCAGAGTCTATGCAAGATTTCATCCATCATAGTGAGTGATGAGTCCATGCTGCTTCAACTCTGTGCCAGGGTTTATCCTACATAGTGACTGGTGAGTCCATGCTGCTTTGAATCTGTGCCAGAATTTATCCATGATGGTGATTGGTGAGTCCATGAAGCTTTAGGTCTGTGCTGGAGGTCATCCACCATGATGGCTGGTGTCTCCGTGCTGCTTCATCTCTGTACCAGAGTTCATCCATCTTGATGGCTGATATGAGGGTGGTGTATCAATCTGTAGGCAATCCATGACCAGATGATTTCATTGGGTGGGGCTATGGAGTATGTGCTCATCAGGGCAACATTCAGACACCTTCTGTGTCCAGGTAGGTTGGGACAGTCCTGACAAGCTACATGTGATCTTTCATTATGCTATGGAATGAGGATGGCATGGAGATCTTAGAGGTATGATACATTAGAAATTTAATGCCTACTGTCAAAATTACTGGCTACAGGAACCAGAGACGATTGTGTTGTGTACCCAATAGCAGCCCGTATCAGGACCTGATGACAGTGTCGAATGCCATCTGGCATATTCGTTCCTTTCAGGCTGTACATTCACTGGTACATCCATTGTGATATTGTGCACAGAACTGGTAGTCATATGAAATACAACAGCCACCACTCCCCATGTCCAGTGTTATCACTGGGTGCCTTAGTCTACTGCCACTTGAAGGGGGAATCTTTAAAGTCCTAATGTAACTAAAAATACCTGTGAAGAATACCAAAGTTAGCACAAAAAACACGTCTTTTTTTTTACCTCTCATTACTTTTCTAAAGTTTTTCTGCCATAGACTTCAGGGAATGAAGAATTTGCCAAACTACATACCATAGAAGCAAAAAGACCTGGTTGGAACTGCCTTTGTTCTAGACTAATCTAGATTGGACCACATTACTTCTGTGATGCCATCGATTCATCTCATCCTCTGATGTCCATGTATTCTAGTGCCTTCAATCTTCCCCAGCGTTAGTGTTTTTTACAGTGTCTTCTCGTTGTGTGTCCAAAGGAGATCAGCTTTATTTTAGTATCTGACATTCCAGGGAGCACACTGTTTTTGTTTGCTCTTATTGACCTATTCGTTCTCTTTGCAGTCCATGGGACTCTAAGGAAGTTTCCTCCAACACCACAATTAAAAGGAATCTATTCTTTGCTGTTCTGCCTTTCTGATATTCCAGGTCTCACATCCACACATCACAACTGGAAAGACCATAGCTCTTACGATATGGATCTTTGTTGCTAAAGTTATATCTCTACTCCTTAAAACCTTGTCAAGGTTTGACCTGGCTTTCTACCAAGCAGCAAGAATCTCCTGATTTTGTGGCTGCAGTCACCATCAGCAGAAATCTGGGAACCGAGATAATTGAACGTAGACACTATCTCCATTGTTTCTCATCCTATATGCCATGAAATAATAGGTATCCTTGCCATAATTTTCATTTTCTCAGCATTCAGCCTAAGACCAGCTATTTCACTTTCTTCTTTCACTTCCTTCTTTCACGCTCAGCAAGAGAGTCTTTAACTGTTCTTCACTTTCTGCCAACAGTGTAGTATCATCTGCATATCTAAGGTTGTTAATATTATCCCAGCTACTTTAATTCCAGTTTCTTTTTCAGCTAGCCCAGCATTCCTCATAACATGCTCTGCATACAGATTGAATAAGTAAGGTGATAATATACAGCCCTTGCCATACCCCTTCCTGAATCTTGATCCATTTAGTTGTTCCATACATAATTTTCATTGTGGATTCTTGGTCAGAGTATAAACTCCATATGAGATGAATGAGGTAAATATGCTACTCCCATATTTTTGAGTACTTCCCATAATTTATTGTGATCAACACAGTCAAAGGCTTTGGCATAATGTATAAAGATACACGTCTTTCTGGACTTCTCTTACCCATTCCATAACTGAATGTTGACAATTTGTACACACTGGCAAAGTCTATTTTGTAAGATTTTCAGCATGACTTTGTTAGCATGTGGGATGAGTGTGATTATTTGGTGATCTGAGCATTCTTTAAAAATTCCTTTCTTTGAGATCAGGGTAAATACTGATCTTTTCCAGGATTCTGGGCAATGTTGCTTGCTCCACGTTTTCTGACATATTGAATGCAGCATTTGCATTGGATTCCTTCCAGTGACTTTAGACAATTCTGCTGGATTCCACCATGTCCACTATTTTGTTTTTAGCCATATTTTCAAGAGCCCATTTGACTTCACTCTCTAAAATATCTGGCTCCAGTTCTAAAATAAGACAAATGTCATCATCGTCAGTAAGCATTTGTTTCTTATATAGATCTTCTGCACATTCTGCCCATGTTTCCTTAATGTCCTCTGCTTCTGTTAGATCTTTCCCATTTCTGTCTTTTATCATTTCAAGTTTCAGTTGGAATTTTCCTTTGATGTCTCTAATTTTCTTGCGAACATCCCTTGTCTTCCCCATTCTTCTACTCCTTTGCACTGTTCACTTAAGAAGACATTTTTATCTCTTCTAGCTAATTTCTGAAACTCTGTATTTAATTTAAACATTGCTGATCCATCCCCTTTGATTTTTGGTTTCCTTCAATTTTCCAGATAGACTGAAATA
Organism: Schistocerca nitens; assembly: GCF_023898315.1. Lineage (NCBI taxonomy): Eukaryota > Metazoa > Arthropoda > Insecta > Orthoptera > Acrididae > Schistocerca > Schistocerca nitens. The sequence continues at coordinate 1,102,921,678 of NC_064615.1, read as the reverse complement.
TGCTATTGTTAAACCATTGCATAAAAAAGGGGATAGATCTGACATGCTAACAACTACCACCTGATCTCACTTCTGACAGCTTTATCCAAAATTCTTGAAAAAGTAATGTATTTAAGAGTAGCATCACATATCTGTAAAAATGAAGTACTAACAAAATGTCAGTTTGGTTTTCAGAAAATGGTATATATGCTTTCACTGATCTAATATATATTTATTTATTTATTTATCCCATGTGATCTGATGGTACACAGTGTGTTACAGATGTCGGAAAATATCAGTTAAGATTGTTAACATGTATTAACATATTTAAATGCATTGAATAACCGAATATCACCCATTGGGATATTTTGTGATCTCTCAAAGGCTTTGATTGTGTGAATCATAAAATTCTTTTAGATAACCTTTGGTTTTGTGGTATGAGTGGGACAGTGCACAAATGGTTTAATTCATACTTAACAGGAAGAATGCTGAAGGTTAAAATTAACAGTACAGATAGTCTGCAAAAACTAGCAGAGTCCTCTAACTGGGGAGGTATCAAGAATGGTGTCCCACAGGGTTCAGTCTTGGTACCCTTATTGTTCTTAATATACATATTAATGACTTGCCACTCTATATTCATGAAGATGCAAAGCTAGTTCTTTTTGCTGATGATACAAGTATAGTAATCACATTCAATAAGCAACAATCAGCTGAGGAAATTGCAAATAATGTCTTTCAGAAAATTATTAAATGGTTCTCTGCAAATGGACTCTCACTAAATTTTGAGAAAACACAGTTTATACAATTCTGTACAGTGAATGGCATAAAATCATTGATAAATATAGACTGTGAACAAAAGTCTATTGCTAAGACAGAATACTCAAAATTTCTGGGTGTGTGCATTGATGAGAAATTGAATTGGAAGAAACACATCGATGATCTGCTGAAACAGTTAGGTTTAGTTACTTATGCTATTATGGTTATTACAAATTTTGGTGATAAACATATCAGTAAATTAGCCTATTATGCCTATTTGCATTAACTTCTTTCATATGGCATCATATTTTGGGGTAATTCGTCATTAGGAGAGAAAGTATTCATTTCACAAAAGTGTGTAATCAGAATAATAGCTGGAGCCCACCCAAGATCACCTTGCAGACATTTATTTAAGGAACTTAGGATATTCACAGTACCTTCGCAATACATATATTCACTTATTAAATTTGTCATTAATAACCCATCCCAATTCAAAAATAACAACGAAGTGCATAGCTACAGCACTAGAAGAAAGGATGATATTCACTATTCTGGATTAAATCTCTCTTTGGCACAGAAAGGGGTGAATTATGCTGCCACAAAAATCTTTGGTCATTTGCCAAATAGTACTAAAAGTCTGACAGATAGTAAACCTACATTTAAAAGCAAACTAAAAGAATTTCTGAATGACAACTCCTTCTACTCAATAGATGAATACTTAGATATGAAGTAGTAACTGTAAAAAACAAAAATTAATTAATTTTGTGTAAAGAAAACTTATGTTAAAGTGACACGTCCCACATCATTACGAAATGTCATATTCATGATATATGGAACAAGGATTTGTATATATGCAAAGAAGCTGTAACTTACTAAACGAAAGCGTTGGTACATTGATAGAGACAATAAAAACACACACGCGCACACACACACACACACACACACACACACACACACACACACACACACACAAATTTCAAGCTTTCACAACCCACGGTTGCTTCATCAGGAAAGAGGGAAGGAGAGGGAAAGACGAAAGGATGTGGGTTTTAAGGGAGAGGGTAAGGAGTCATTCCAATCCCGGGAGCAGAAAGACTTACCTTACGGGGACAAAGGCACTCTTTGCCTTTACATATGTCCGCCTGCGCCCGCACATGTACGGATGGACATGAATGCGTGTGCGAATGTATCCCCCCCCCCTTCCCCAAGGCAAGTCCCTCCGCCCCCGGGACCGGAATGACTCCCCACCCCCTCCCCCAATATATATATATATATATATATATATATATATATATATATATATATATATATATATATAACAGAGGGAAACATTCCACGTGGAAAAAATATATCTAAAAAGAAAGAAAGTGATGAGACTTACCAAACAAAAGCGCTGGCACGTCGATAGACACACAAACAAACACAAACATACACACAAAATTCAAGCTTTCGCAACAAACTGTTGCCACATCAGGAAAGACACCCTCACAACACCCCCACAACGACCCCATTAAGTTTTATTTACATTCCCTCCGCAAACATGCCTTCACCCTAGCCAGATTAGGCTTGCATATTTTATTTTCTCAGGCTTGTCTGACATTTGGCATTACCCCCAAAGGCCTCACACTTAAAGTTCCCATCTCTGGCTGCAACCCTTCTTTCCATCAGTCCCTATACCAGTTCCAAACTGAACAATCCATTGCCCTCACCCACCTAATCCTTCACCTACACATCAACTCAGCCAATGAACACACCCGTCAACTCCTATCCTTAATAAAAGTCCTCAATCACCCTCTTTCCTGATGAGGCAACAGTTTGTTGCGAAAGCTTGAATTTTGTGTGTATGTTTGTGTTTGTTTGTGTGTCTATCGACGTGCCAGCGCTTTCGTTTGGTAAGTCACATCATCTTTGTTTTTAGATATATTTTTCCCACGTAGAATGTTTCCCTCTCTCTCTCTCTCTCTCTCTCTCTCTCTCTATATATATATATATATATATATATATATATATATATATATATATATAAAAAGAAAGATGATGAGACTTACCAAACAAAAGCGCTGGCAGGTCGATAGACACACAAACAAACACAAATATACACACAAAATTCAAGCTTTCGCAACAAACTGTTGCCTCATCAGGAAAGAGGGAAGGAGAGGGAAAGACGAAAGGATGTGGGTTTTAAGGGAGAGGGTAAGGAGTCATTCCAATCCCGGGAGCGGAAAGACTTACCTTAGGGGGAAAAAAGGACAGGTATACACTCGCACACACACACATATCCATCCACACATACAGTTTGTTGCGAAAGCTTGAATTTTGTGTGTATGTTTGTGTCTGTATGTCTGTCTGTATGTGTGGATGGATATGTGTGTGTGTGCGAGTGTATACCTGTCCTTTTTTCCCCCTAAGGTAAGTCTTTCCGCTCCCGGGATTGGAATGACTCCTTACCCTCTCCCTTAAAACCCACATCCTTTCGTCTTTCCCTCTCCTTCCCTCTTTCCTGATGAGGCAACAGTTTGTTGCGAAAGCTTGAATTTTGTGTGTATATTTGTGTTTGTTTGTGTGTCTATCGACCTGCCAGCGCTTTTGTTTGGTAAGTCTCATCATCTTTCTTTTTAGATATATTTTTTCCACGTGGAATGTTTCCCTCTGTTATATATATATATATGGTTATAATAGAGGGAAACATTCCACGTCTCTCCTTCCCTCTTTCCTGAGAGGCAACAGTTTGTTGCGAAAGCTTGAATTTTGTGTGTATGTTTGTGTTTGTTTGTGTGTCTGTCGACCTGCCAGCACTTTCATTTGGTAAGTCACATATATATATATATATATATATATATATATATATATATATATATATATATATATATATATAGAGAGAGAGAGAGAGAGAGAGAGAGAGGGAAACATTCCACGTAGGAAAAATATATCTAAAAACAAGGATGATGTGACTTACCAAATGAAAGTGCTGGCAGGTCGACAGACACACAAACATACACACAAAATTCAAGCTTTCGCAACAAACTGTTGCCTCATCAGGAAAGAGGGAAGGAGAGGGAAAGACGAAAGGATGTGGGTTTTAAGGGAGAGGGTAAGGAGTCATTCCAATCCCGGGAGCGGAAAGACTTACCTTAGGGGGAAAAAAGGACAGGTATACACTCGCATACACACACATATCCATCCACACATATACAGACACAAGCAGACATATTTAAAGGCAAAGAGTTTGCCCAAACTCTTTGTCTTTAAATATGTCTGCTTGTGTCTGTATATGTACAAACATACACACGAAATTCTAGCTTTCGCAACCAACGGTTGTCTCATCAGGAAAGAGGGAAGGAGAGGGAAAGACGAAAGGATGTGGGTTTTAAGGGAGAGAGTAAGGAGTCATTCCAATCCTTGTGTTTGTTTGTGTGTCTATCGACCTGCCAGCACTTTCGTTTGGTAAGTCACATCATCTTTGTTTTTAGATATATTTTTCCCATGTGGAATATATATATCCATTATAGTCAAATGTGTACATTCACACCTGTATGCTGCGAATGAAATATATGTTTTTAAGAGTTCTTCCAATAATAATAGCTACCAATCACCGATCCAATAATAATAGCTACTAATAGTTGAAATTTCGCTAAATTAATATCTGTTCCGTTTCAAGGAAATCTGGAGTGTGTTGCCTTTTTGAGGTGCAAGAAATAGTACTTTCGCATGAATTTCATTGTCTGAAAACATTCCGTCATGCACATAGTCTTATCTTAGGGCTCAGATGTTTACTTTCCACTTTTCCCAAGAAAATAAAAGTAGTAGCTATTAGAATTTATTAATGACAATGAGTGATAACAAGTACCACTGGATGGACAGCAAAAGAAGTAAACAGAAAAGTTAAAATGGTCTCGAGTGCTCATGACCCTTTACAGTGAGCCCTGGTCTTGTTACATGAAAACCATTCAAACTTCGGGGGATACTCAGCGACACATGGAGAGATGCACATTGCATATTATTGGGAAAGACAAGAAAGCAAATGAACAGGTTACGGAGCAGACCAGAGTCAAAGATGTAATTGTGATTGAGACTGAAAAAGGTGGAAGTGGGGTGACAGCGGCCAGGAGGGTGGATGGTACACAGACAAAGGATATTCTCTTACGGATTCCAAGAAATAATCGAAGACTGAGAAAAACTAAAGGAAGGTGGATAGATTGATGGCAACAGAAAATAATCAGGAACCACAGGGATTCGTATCACTCAAAATCGCAGTGCACAGAAATATCTAGAGGAGGCTTTTATTCAGCAGTGGATATGAAATGGCAGATTATGATGCTTCACTACATAGTAGAGTGTACCATAATAGTGATTATTTTCAAAAAAATCATTTTGAGTGATCACTAAATCATCAATGAATCCATTTTGGTTAAATCCCTCAGAAAGTTTCATTTTTGTCCACCACTGGAAAAGGTACCCGTTGGGCGATCTAACAACCACACACGGGATATTTTGTGGTTATTTGCTGTCAGTCTCCAGTATATACTCAATAACAACCTCTTAAAAACCAGCACCCACACCCATCCCCATGACCGAACCCTTCACGAGCTATCGAGGCTATAGACCACAAAGGCAGAGAAACTCCCATCGACGCTTTTGACCACAAAGGCAGAGAAACTGGAAAAGAAAGTAAGGCAAGCTCACGTTGGGCAGGCAATGTTGGCCCTTATCACCCTGCTGTTTAACTTGGATGTCTAACAATTGATGAACAGAAAGAAAGAAGCACCTTAATGGCTAAGTGTAGTGTCCCGCTGATAGATCGTTCAATGAAGAATTTGTCAGTTATTGGTTTACTCTTTGTGAGATAATTTGTAAGAAGACTCCATTTTGTGTCCCAGAAGCCACTGACCAAACAACTATTGACACACAAACTAGATTTCGCCTTTTCTGTGCAGGGGTAGCAGCATCCACCAACGGCTTTGATTCCTGTTTGGTTTGTGGTGAAGGCTGTACACACACATTCTGATCACAGTGACACATTCGTGTGATTAATTTCAAATGGTCCAAATGTTCATGACAAGTGTGAATCGCATTTGCTTTTGGACAGCATTCAACGAATGTGGCACCAACCTTGCGCAAACTTCCTCATGGTTGATTTCTACGAGAATCGTACATAACGAGCATCGTACTGTTTCTTCTTGTACATGTAGAGCTTATATGTGTTTAATAGCTGGTTGTCCAACACCGTGTAGTGCATTCTCTCATTGTATTCCTCTTTCGGCTGCAGGTGTACCACACTTGTCACGTGTGTTACATATGCGATACAAAAGAACCAAGTAAACTACTGTAATCTGTTTGTGTGGAGGAAATTAATTTATGCGTTATCGATTTCTATTTGTGTTAAACATGGAGTGCTCCTTTGTGCTGATGTTAGGATGCCTCCACCTTCCTGTGAGTTTTCATTGAAATCAAAAGTATTTTCAAGAGAAACAAACAAGTGATATATGCCCTAGAGAATGAGCCAAAAAATGGAGTTACAAAGTGTTGTTATTAGGCTGACTTCTTTCTGACAGTATTTTCCAAATTAATCTTCATTTATCTGTGTAGGTGGTCCTTCATATTCCTGAAAACCCCAATTAGTTTTTCTAGTTTCGGCTTTCGCGGTTTTTTTTGCCCTCCCCCCGTTCTCTCTTTACTATTACGAGAACTTAGATTAGATTAGATTAGATTAGTTTTCGTTCCATAGATCTGTGCTGAGGAGATCCTCGTGTTTGTGGAACATGTCAATTTTTCTTTTCTTGTCTTTGCTTTTTTTTTTTTTTTTTTAAGCTGAAATAACAATACTAATAGTATGAATATATACAATACATCATTTGTTTCTATTAAAAAATTCGTCAATGGAGTAGAAGGAGTTGGCCACTAGTAAGTCTTTCAGGCTCCTTTTAAACTGATCTTTATTTGTAACTAAATACAGACATACACAAGCAAATTCAACTATCAACAAACACTGCTGAATCGGATTCACAAACAGCAGAACTATTCACATCACTTGACTGCAAGTCAAGTGTAGATTTAAAAATAGCTGCTAATCAAATTTTACTGACATTAATAAATGGTTTAAAGCTAATTTACTGTCATTAAACTTTGAAAAGACCCACTATATGCAATTCAGAACCTGTAAGAGATTTCCTTCCAGCATGTGTATAACACATGAAGGCATGCAAATCAAAGACGTTGACAGTGTTAAATTTCTGGGATTACAACTCGATAGTAAATTCAGGTGGGAAGGGCATACCACAGAATTGCTTAAGTGCCTAAACAAGTATGTATTTGCAATGAGAATGACATCAGATGTAGGGAGATACAGTATAAATTGATAAAAAGAACTTGCATACTTTGCTTACTTTCATTTTATTATGTCATACAGGATCATATTTTGGGGTAACTTGTCAAACTGAGCAAACGTTTTTAATGTGCAAAAGCTTATAAGAAGAAGAATTTGTGGTGCAAATTCAAGAACATCATGTAGAAACCTGTTCAAGGAATTTTATATTCTAACCACTGCTTCTCAGTATATTTATTCCTTAATGAAATTTGTTGCAAATAATACATCTCTGTTTCCAACCCATACTCAATACATAGTATCAATACTAGGAATAAGAACAATGTCTATAAAGACCAAAAATCACTTACCCTGGTCCAAAAAAGGGTCCAATATTCAGGAACACACATTTTGAATAAATTGCCAGCAACCATTAAAAACTTGGTTTCAGATAAAGCACAGTTTAAACAGAGTTTGAAATTTTTTTTATAGGCAACTCCTTCTACTCCATAGATGATTGTTTCACAGAAGGTTCTTTTAGACCAACTTAAGTAAAAATGTCTGTTACATTTCAGTTTTGACAGCACTTGGTTACAACAGTCAAGATTAGTTTTTTGGTGTATGATAAATTTATTAATAGTGCATAACAGAGTTTCATTCTGACAGTGTGTTAATTCTGTAAATATTAACTGTTCCAGTTTTCCGCATTGTTTTCACCTATTTTGACAATCTCCTGACAAATGATCAGGGTAGTAAGTATTAAATTCAAATGTTTTACATGTAGTTGTCAACTCCCGGCTATCAATTCTTCGTTTGAAGTGAATCTGTGTCCACCAAGAAAAATTTTCAGTTTTGGGAAGAGATGGAAGTCTGACAGAACCATATCAGATGAATAAGGCGGGTGTGGCAACAATTCATACATTAGTTCGTTTAATTTTGCCATGTTGACATCACATGTGTACGGGCGCGCATTGTCTTGATGGAAGATGACTTTCTCCCTTGCTAAACCTCGCCTTTTTTCACAATTTGTCCAGGAAGTTAGCATAGTATTTGACAGTAATTGTTTGCCCAATGGGGAGATAATCTACAAACAGACTCCCCTTCGCATCCCAGAACACTGGTGCCATCACCTTTCCTGCCAAAGGAATTGGCTTTGCTTTCTTTTGTGATGGAGGATCAGCATGTTTCCACTGCTTTGACTGTTGTTTTGTCCCTGGGGTATAGTAGTGCATCCAAGTTTCATCTGTGGTCACAAACTAGCACAAAAAATCTTGTTTGTGTCTCCTAAAACAGCTCAACATTGTTCAGATACGTCCATTCTCGTGCATTTTTGATCCAGCGTCAAGAGCTGTGACACCCATCTTGCAGATAATTTTTTCATTTCTAATTCTTCAGTTAAAATGTTATAGACCCTTTTAGATGACATCTGGCAAGCGTGAGCAATTTCATGCACTTTCAATTGGCGATCCTCCATGACCATTTTGTGCACTTTCGCAATGATTTCTGGAGTAATGACACATCTTGGCCGACCACTGCACGGATCATCATTTAAGCTCTCCCGACCAAATTTAAATTCATTTGTCCACTTGGCAACAATTGAATATGAAGGAGCAGAGGCCCCCAGTGTATTCTGGAAATCGGCATGCATGTCCTTTGCTTTCATACCTTTCTTTACGAAGTATTTAATCACTTCTTGAACTCATTTTTTTCCCTCTTCGCAAGTCACTATGCAGGAACAACAGAACCACGTCACTGCCACAGCTCTCTTCCAAGAGCACTGACATGGCACGTGTTTACAGGCAACAATCCAGTGAATGTTACGTGAACAACTCATTGCGCTAGTGCTGACCTCTCATGGTGATTCCGAGAACTTTCTAAACCACCCTTGTAAATACAGTTTTCTGTTACATGTGTCCATGCACCACGCATCATCTGCTATTATTTTATGTATTTTTACATCCAGGAATTTTCATTATTTTTATGGAAATCACTTTTTATTGTTACCTGACCTGATGACCTGACTGTGTTCCCTTCCGTGTTACAGCAATGATGTGCTGTCAAATTAATATAAATGAAGAATAGTTTCATCTCCTTCTACCCCCCTCTCTCTCTCTCTCTCTCTCTCTCTCTCTCTCTCTCTCTCTCTCTCTCTCGCCCCCCCTCCCTCCCCCCCCCCCCCTCCCCCCAAATGTAACAATGACAGATGCAAGTAGCTTTCATCTGACTTTCATATTGTACATTGTACTATGTGACATTTGAAAGAGATCAATATCTCTAAATTGTGTTGCTTTTGTTGTCTGTCTGTCTATATCATTATATTTTTATTGTGTTAGAAGAAACTGGTCTAATTCTTTGTCACACTTGCAGCATGGATGTTGTAAAATCAGAAGCAAGAAGCCCTGAGGAAAGCAGGATTTTGGAAAATTTTTCAGGATATGGAGTTGTTTCCGGTAAGCTACTAGTTATTCTGAAGAGAACTGGTACTGATAATATGCTGATAGCACAGTTAGGCTTTCACAGCTGGTACTGTATTCACTTAAAACTTTCGGGCTGATAGGCCGTTGTCGATGTATAAAACTCTCCCCAGATGTTTCAACTCCAGCTGCGAAGACGTCCTCCAAGGTAAAGTGGCAAACAGTTTGCCGCTTTACCTTGGAGGATGTCTTCCACAGCCAGAGACGAAACGTCAGGGGAGAGTTTTAAATGTTGCCCGTGGCCTATCAGCCTGGAAGTTTTTAGTGAAGAAATATGCTGCTCAACTCTAAAATTTGTTTTCTTAGGAATAAGCAATCATCAAAGTCTGTAAGAGGTTGTAGGGTGACTGGTAATCTAATTATCCTTAGTTAATTAGCTACATGTTCCATATATTATTAGAACAATTGTTTTATTGAAATGATATGGACTGAGACAGTTTACAGGATTTGATATGTGATTAGTGTTAACATTAATCAATACATTATCATTTTATTGCTGCTCATGCAGATGCACTTAAAAACTTTTTTTCGTACTTTACACCAGTTTTTAAGTAGAAATTCATCAATGGAGTAGAAGGAAATGTCCAGGAAAAATGATTTTAAATTAATTTAAAACTTGTGTCAGACATTTTGTCTTATTAGGCAAATGACCAAAATTTTTTATTGCTGCATCTTGAACTCCTCCTTGAGCTACTGACAGTTTCAACAATGGGTAATAAAGGTCAGTGGTGTTGTAGGTATGTAGATTGTGGTGTCACCGCCAGACACCACACTTGCTAGGTGGTAGCCTTTAAATCGGCCGCGGTCCGGTAGTATACGTCGGACCCGCGTGTCGCCACTTTCAGTGATTGCAGACGGAGCGCCGCCACACGGCAGGTCTAGAGAGACTTCCTAGCACTCGCCCCAGTTGTAAAGCCGACTTTGCTGGCAATGGTTCACTGACAAATTACGCTCTCAATTGCCGAGACGATAGTTAGCATAGCCTTCAGCTACGTCATTTGCTACGACCTAGCAAGGCGCCATTACCAGTCAATATTGATTCTGTAAAACATGTACCGTCAAGAGCGATGTTTACCAATTATGGATTAAAGTTAAGTATTCCACCATCTGCGTCCGTTTTTCTAAGTTCTAATTTCCTTGTCCTGTTCCAGACCTCACGCCAGCCTGCGTGAGCTTAAACGCGTGCCTTTCGGCTACCCGTCATAGTGGCTTGGCTGTCTTGCCAGGCCACAACATAGATTACTGTTCTTCCCAAATTGTTATTGATTATTTATGACAAATTTCATTAGCGAAAATATGTATTGTGATGGTGCAGTTAAAGTGCTACATGACATCCTTGGGTAAACAACATCTATTATTTCTTACTGCTCGCTTTTGTGCAATCGTTACTTTTGAAGGAATGGTTTAACGGTTCCCTTCTGTGCTTCTAAGGGCACACGTTTATAGAGGCATGCTAATCAATAAGTACAAGCAATGAATAACAAGGTGTACTGAGAGGGGTACATGAGCTGGTTTGAGATATTTATTTCTAAAAACCAATTACTACAACAAAAATTTAATGGGTTATAACCTCTTAATCAAGGGAGACTCCTCACTCATGGTGGAGTCTTTGAACGAGGTGAACAAATGTACAGTTTACAGAATACTGTTCAACATCGTCTGGCAGTATGAGAACACAGGTGCCAAGAAGAGGGACATTAACACAGGTTTTCGATGGATTGGTGTCCGTATGCAAGACTTTTGTATTTGTGGGAGGAAAGCCATAAGTTTGATAGCGAGACACTCACCTGATGGTCAAGGGAGCCAGTACAGTTGAGAGAAAACTCATTTCAGTGGCATGCTTGGCAGTAAGGGTTGCCAAAAACAGCCAGAGATAAAATGGCAATAAACCTGCCTGGTACTTCTGATAGTAATTGAACTTCACCGCACTAAAGTTCACTAAACTCCCTACACCACACTGCAAACAGTAATCCCGCTGCTGATACTTGTGGGATGAACTGGGTATCTGGCATTAGACTTTGTACAGTCGCAGTCAAGGACAGTCTCTCGAGAAAATGATGCAGCTCGGGAAGGCGGCGCAGGAGCCTGCTGTTAGGCTCCTCCATGATACTGACAAGAGGGATATTGAGTTAATAATTAAATCACTAAAGACCAAGAACTCTCATGGATATGACGGGGTATCTAGCAGAATACTGAAGTATTGTCCTATGTATGTTAGCCCAGTACTTAGCCATATCTGTAACTTTTCCTTTAGGAGTGGTCGGTTTCCTGACCGATTAAAATACTCGGTAGTGAAGCCACTTTATAAAAAGGGAGACAGGGATAATGTTGACAATTATAGACCTATTTGTATGCCATCGGTGTTTGCTAAAGTTATTGAGAAGGTTGTATATACAAGGTTACTGGAGCACTTGAATTCACATAATTTTCTGTCAACTGTACAGTTTGGTTTTAGAAATGGTTTAACAACTGAAAATGCTATATTCTCTTTTCTCTGTGAGGTTTTGGATGGTTTAAATAAAAGGTTGCGAATGCTAGGTGTTTTCTTTGATTTAACGAAGGCTTTTGACTGTGTTGACCACAAGATTTTACTGCAGAAGTTGGACCATTATGGAGTAAGGGGAGTAGCTTACAATTGGTTCGCCTCTTACTTTAAGAACAGAAAGCAGAAGGTAATTCTCCACAATATTGAGAGTGGTAGTGATGTTCAGTCCCAATGGGGCACTGCTAAGTGGGGAGTTCCCCAAGGATTGGTGCTGGGGCCACTGCTGTTTCTTATTTATATAAATGATATGCCTTCTAGTATTACAGGTGATTCAAAAATATTTCTGTTTGCTGATGACACCAGCTTGGTAGTGAAGGATCTTGTGTGTAATTTTGAAACATTATCAAATAATGTAGTTCATGAAATAAGTTCGTGGCTTGTGGAAAATAATTTGATGCTAAATCACAGTAAGACTCAGTTTTTACAGTTTCTAACTCACAATTCAACAAGAACTGATATTTTGATCAGACAGAATGGGCATATTATAAGTGAGATGGAAAAGTTCAAGTTCCTAGGCGTTCGGATAGATAGTAAGCTGTTGTGGAAAGCCCATGTTCAGGATCTTGTTCAGAAACTAAATGCTGCTTTATTTACCATTAGAACAGTATCTGAAATAAGTGACAGTTCAACACGAAAAGTAGTCTACTTCGCATATTTTCATACGCTTATGTCATATGGTATTATTTTTTGGGGGTAATTCTTCTGATTCATAAAGGGTATTTTTGGCTCAAAAACAGGCTGTTCGAGCTATATGTGGTGTAAGTTCGAGAAACTCTTGTCGACCCCTATTCAATAGTCTGGGAATTCTGACATTGCCCTCACAGTATATATTTTCTTTAATGTCGTTCGTTGTTAGCAATATTAGCTTATTCCCAAGAGTTAGCAGCTTTCACTCAGTTAATACTAGGCAGAAATCAAATCTGCATGTGGAAAGCACTTCCTTGACTCTTGTGCAGAAAGGAGTGCAGTATTCTGCTGCATCCATTTTCAATAAGCTACCACAAGAACTAAAAAATCTTAGCAGTAGCCCAAACGCTTTTAAGTCTAAACTGAAGAGTTTCCTCATGGCTCACTCCTTCTATACTGTTGAGGAGCTCCTGGAAGAGCTGAAAAATTAAGCAAATTCCAGTGTTACATTGTTGATTTTCTTTATTTAAACTTGTCGCCTGAATACGTTTCTTGTATTTCATTTTATCTGTTTCTACTATCATGTTATAATTTCATGTATTGACTCGTTCCTTAATTTGGTCCCACGGAACAATAAATAAACAAATAAATTAGTTTGAACTCTGGCAAGGTATGGCAGCTGACGACATGAGCCATGTTGTGTTGCATGGGAGGTGCCAAGTGCACAATCGGGAGGTGTTGCCTCATCGAAGTGGGGGCAGTGACTGTTCAAGTGATGGCTCATCACACGTGACCCCCGGAAAGTGTGGCAGTCTAGGGTGTACTGTGGCGGAAGTGACCATTGAGGGTGCTGGGGAGATGGGTGGACCTTGGCCAGCAGGAGACCCACTGTTTGCTGGTTTTCAGTCAGTGCAGCATTTTGTCTTGTGCTGCAAGTGCAGGCAAATGGAAGCAGTCGCCACACAGTCCCCTGTTCTGAGAAGACAACACCAGTGCCAACTGTGCAGAGGGGTGTTCAGAGCTGACAGACAGTGCTTGCTGGGTGGCCTGCTTGGGCTGTCTCTGTTGTGCTTGTGGGAGTGCTGTAGTTTCTGGTGAGTGGAGGGGCATGGGCAGCTCTTGTGCGTGGCACTGGGAGTGTGTGAAATAGCGCCACTACTAGCACATGCTAGGAGTGGTATTGGAGGCTGTGAAAAGGGCAGTGCAGTGGCAGCATTAGGGTCCAAGGCACTGGGGGGTGTTTCAATGGTGTAGTCAGAGACTGGTGGGTCGGAGGTGGTGTCAGGGGCAGCGTCAGCTGGTGGTGTGTCAGACTTGGTGTTGGGGGTGGTGCTGGCAGTTGGCACATTCAGAACAGCATAGGGGCTGGTATTGGCATGCATCAAATTGGAGGCGATGTTGGTGGTGCTGCGACTAGGGCTGATGGCAGGTGAGCGGCAACTCCACGTCATCAGTGCTGCTCTAGTTGGCTGGAGGTGGCTCTAGTACATAGGCTGGCTTGAGCCTGTCTTTAAAGATAGTTGTTGTGGCCCTGTGCAGACAATTGGAGAATGTCATGACCCCACATTGCAAAACCAAGTGCGGGTCCAAATATTGTGGGTGATTGGATGCATACCAGCCGCCACTACAAAGCAAGACATGTGTGCATGCTGTGATGTCATGATGGATGAAGGTATGGTGTTCATCATGACATTGTAAAGATGTTGGTCACAGTGGAGCCATGAACGTTTGGAGTTGCTGCACGAAACCTGGGCTGATGCTGTTGGGAGGAAGTGTGGTTGCCTCCAAAAAATCACCAGGAGTGGGGTGTGGCTGTCTGTGTACCAAGTCAGTGGCAGAAGTTCCCAGATTGTTTTGTGTGTCATTTGTAGGCCTAGAAGTACCAGGGATAGGACAGCAGACCATTTGAAAGAGTAACATGTAAGGGTGGAATCACTCCATCATACTGTTACCTGCAGGGCGGTAGCTGGTGATAAGGTGGAAATTGGAGCTGCAGGTGGCTGTCAGAGATTGGAAGAGGGCTAAAGTGAATTGGTGCCCACAATCTGTAGTGTGTTACAGGGGCATCCAAAGTGGGACACCCAGGTCCGAATGGGGCTGCAGCAACAGTTTCAGATGCAATGTCAGGGATGGGGGTGGCCTCTGGCCGGCATGTAAATTGTTCATAATTGTCAGCAGGCAACAGCCATTGGAGGAGGGTAGTGGGCCAACATTGTTGAGGTGTATATGCATGAACCGGTGTTCTCTGGGGGGAAAGTGGTCATAGGGGAGTGAACTCGCTGTCCGACCTTGGCACGCTGGTGAGGTGTACAGGACTGGTCCTAGTTGCTGCAGTCGCAGTGAATGCCAAGCCAGACAAAACATTGTTTCAGAAGGGTGACAGAAGCATAGATGCCTGGATGTACAAGGCTGTGGACATGGTGAAATGCTGGTTTTTGGAAGGCGGGAATGAGGAAGGTGTGGGAGTGATTTTTGGAACCATTAGGTTGTGAAGGATCCTCAAGAATGGCACACCAGATTTTTCGATAAGAGATGGATATGGACTTTAGCTGGAGGTTGAGGCCACAGTCAGCATTCTGAAGGTTGTGGTCAGGTCTGGGTCACCCTCTTGAACAGTGGCGAGGACATTGTAGTCTAAGCATTGGGCGACAGTGCGGGAGCAGCTAAGACAATCTGCCACAATGTTATCGATGCCAGCAACATGCTGGATATCGGTAGTTAGCCTAAACCGTCAGAGTGAGATCTGGTCCATGTCTTACTTACTGTAAAGATTGAAAAGACATGCCCCTCGACTAAAGATCAGAAATAGTGGATGGCTTCGTGGACTACGAGCAGCTCGCAGTGATAAGTGCCCCAGTGGCATTGTGCAGCAGACAAAAAGAAGGCAAGTGGTTGCAAGACGTACAGGCGTTGCTGTAGGGTGGCCCCAATAGCCGTGTGGCTTGTGTCCCATCACTATTGTGATGGGGGAACTAGGGTGGGGTTGGGCCAAAAGGGCTGAATTTATGAGATCCTGTTTTGTTTTTTCAAAGCTCTTGATGCTGGCCTGGGTCCAAGAGACCATTTTGGTTGACATTGTTTTTATTGCCCTCGAGTGCTACAGGATGGTGCTTTTGGTTGGCAGCGACATTGTGAAGATGTTGATGGAAAAAGTTGAACATGCCAGAGATCTTCATAGGTAGTAGGTTGTGGAAAGTCCATTACTGCCAGTGCTATCTCAGGGAGAGGACAGGGGTAGGTAGGTAGGTGGGGGGGGGGGGGGGGGGACCCCGGCAGTAGAGCCTAAGTTTCCGAGGAATTCGACCTCACTTGACCCAGAAATGCATTTTGCAGTGAGGATCACTCCAGCTTTCTGTGGGTAGGAAGAAATTTTGTGTATGTATTGGCGGTGGAGTAGTTGAGTATTTCATCTAAACAGGCAAAACAACCTGGTACACCCCAGAGGCTGCTGTCCAAAAATTGCTGCCAAGTTTGTGTGGCATTGTGGAGGCCAAATACCATGAATGCACTCTCAAACACTCTGAAAAGTGTGGTTATGGCTGTTTTCTCAGTATCTTCGAGGGAAACTGGGATTTGGGTGCAGGCTTTAGCACAGTTTCTCTTACTGAAGATATTAACTCCCGAGATGGCGTCCATCGTAGGTGCAGGGAGGAGTGGCATGAATAGTGGTCAGCGATGTTGCAGGCATTTAATTTGTGTTTAATCACCCCAAGGGTATCAGGAACTGTCCTTCTTGGGGGCGAGGTGAAGAGCTGATGCCCAGGAGCTTCTGGAAGGACGAGGTACATTGGCAGTGAACAAATGTTTGAACTCATTTTGCGCTTGTGAGAAGGGAAGAAGTAGGCATGACAGAAAGCTGGGGGATAGTGGGTTATATATTTTCCACACATAACATGAAGATGGCAATCACATTGAAATAGGCCTATAGTAATAAAGAATGTAATTGAACACAGCAGCGTCTTGACCTCGTAGCATTATGTATAATGTCCTAATATGAATGTAGTGTGGTGTTTCAAAAGTTAGGGAGAGTCTATTTTGAAAGAACCACTTACCTATTCTTTGGAAAATATCATTTACTAACTCTTGTGTTGCTTTCTCTCAAATGGAATTTATTGTCACACTAGTATCATTTGCAAAAAGTACTAATTTTGCTTGTTGAATGTTAAGTGGAAGGTCGTTCACATATAGAAGGAATAGGAGTGGACCCAAAATATTTGCTACAGTTATGCCAGAACACAACCTGTTATCTTTTCCTGTGGGTATTTGGCAGCATCATAAAATGGAGCGTTGTCCACATGACATGTGCTGAACAGTAGAAGATTACTGAATGAAAAGAACCAGGTGTACAACATATACTGATTTTTGCGACTTGCAGACTACGGAACATGCACTATTATGCAAATATGAATGTGACCAGCACGCTGAATAGTGTGCTGTGTTCTAGCTACACTGTTCAGCTGTGTTCAGAACAGTGGAACCAAGGCACCACCACACAGACCAAACTAGCCATGAACAAACAAGTTGTATTGCCAGTAGAATGAACTGAGTGAATATCGACGAGGAGTCCACAGAATCTGCATCTACTTCTATACTGTGCAAACCACTGTGAAGTGCACAGCAGAGAGTATGCCCCATTGTATCAGTTACTACGGTTTCATCTTATAGCATTCATGTACCTAGCATGTGAAGAATGAATGTTTAAGTGCCTCTTTGTGTGCTGTAATTAATCTGATCTTATCCTTATGATCCCTATGAGAGCAATAACTATCGGCTTGTAGTACATTCCTAGAATCATCGTATAAAGCTGGTTCTTGAAACTTTGTAAGTAAGCTTCTGAGGATAGTCTTAAAGAGTCTTCCAGTTCAGTTTCTTCAGCAACTCTGTGACACATTTCCATGGGTCAAACAAACCTGCGGCCATTCGTGTTGTCCTTATCTGTATAGGTTCAGTATCCTCCATCAGTCCTCTCTGGTAGGGGCCAAACACACACTTGAGTAATATTCTAGAACCAGTTGCACGAGTGATTTGTAAGTGATCTCCTTTGTAGGCTGATTGCATTATCCCAGTATTCTACCAATAAAGCAAAGTCTACCACCTGCTTTACCCACAACTGAGCCTATGTGATCATTCCATTTCATATCCCTACACAGTGTTACACCCAGTTTTACACTTCTGAACACTTCACATCTGATGATGACTCTACATCAAAGATAACGTGCTGCATTCTTCCTACCAAAAAAAATCCTTGATCTAGTCACAAATTTTTGCTACCCCATATATTCATACTTTCGACTATAAGTGTAGATGTGTTATTGAGTCAGATGCTTTTTGGAAATCAACAAAACTGCATCTACCTGACTGCTGTGATCCAAAGTTTTCAGTATGTGATCTGAGAAAAGTGTGAGATGTGTTTCACGTGATTGAAGTTTTAGCAGTCCGTGCAGGTGGGCATGGAGGAGTTCATTGTTTTCAGGATACCTCATTGTTTTTGAGCTCATAAGATGTTCTAGGATACAACAACAAATCAATGTCAAGGATATTGGGGACTGTAGTTTTGTGGGTCACTTCTTCTATGCTTCTTGTAAATAGATGTGTCCTGTGGTTTTCTTCAACTACAGAGTGTGGTTTTTAGTTCGAGGGATATATGATAGATTACAGGTAGAAGAGGGGCTAACTCTGTTGCAAATTCATTATAGAATATGATAGGGATTACATCTCACCCTAGAGCTTTGTTCATTTTTAATGATTTCAAATAATCCTCAATGCATCTGGCACTATCATCTATTTCACTCATCTTTTCAGTGATAAGAGATTAGATTGAGCCAATCCTCTTGGGTGAAGGCTGATTTGAAAATTGAGTTAAGCAGTTCAGCTTTTGCGTTGATACCCTCAATTTCACTTCCTGTCTCATTCACAAGTGACTGGACACTAACTTCAGTGCCTTTACATATGGCCAGGATTTCTTTGAGTTTTGTGAATGATTATTTGACAATATCCTGCTGCAGTACTCATTGAAGGCATCATGCTTTGCTCTCTTGTCAGCGAAATGCATTTCATTCAGCAACCCTCTATCTATTATCCCTATACTTTGTTCACACCTATTAAGCAGTAGTCTTTTTTTTCTTAGAAGTCTCTTTACAGTGACTGTGTATCACAGAAGGTCCCTCTCATTAAGAACTGTCCTACTGGATACATTCTATCCAGTGAATAGTCAACTATTGTTTTAAACATGCCATAGTTCCTCTGCATGCTCCTGGCCTGTGCTGAAAGTTTCAAGTTCTTCATTGAGATATGAAACTACTGCTTTTTTATCTCGTTTACTGAATGTATTTATCTTTGTACTTGTTTTAGTTGCTCTTGGTACTTTGGTAATAATTGTTGCCACAACCGCATCTTGCTCACTGATACCAGTTTTGATTTAGACATCCTCAAAGAGGTCAGATCTGTTTGTTGGCATTATGTCTAACTTATTTCTATCTTGAGTGGGGTTCCAAACTATCTGTTCTAGCTAGTTTTCAGAGAAAGTGTGGTGTGCGTACTGTAAGACCTTCAGTACACACACCATCAGATTATTTGACTTGTCGCTCTAACGAAGTAGGCGAGTGTCAGCAATATGTCTTGTGGTCTTATTGTGGCGTGTTTATCTTCTGCCGTTAGGTCAGACAATAGAAACGCCACTTCCACGCTTAGAGTAGCAGATTGACGGTGACCAACTTTAAACAGAACTTGATTAATTTTCACACACATTTATTAAAATAATAACAAGCATAAAATTACTTAACTTGATTCTGGATGCTATTTACAATTGACAATCTGAAGTTCCTTTGGTCTTGGTACGTTAATCTTATTCTCACATATCTCTGATACTTGACAAAGTGTCTATACATTTCTCTTCATGGCTATGTACAGGAATATGATAATCTTGTTAGGCACAGACTGAAACTTGACTATAGACTGGTACAGACAAATGCAGACTAATGCAGACTGACTAATCGGAGGTCCGTACACTTGTTATAATACCTCAAGCGTTCAGGTATCACTGCCCGAGTGTGATCCGCAAGGAGAAAAGGTTCTACGTTACGAGGAGAAAAGGTTCTACGTTAGCAGCAATCTCATTGGCTGCGTGACATATTATTATACTGATCGGCGGAAGCAGAATTTGGTCCGTCTTTAAGGCAGTGCCATCTCGTAGTGCGGAGACGGACGAGCACTGTGTCTGCGCTGTTGTGCTTAGCGGGGCACGCTCTAGTGGGAAAGTTGTGTATGCGCTGACTACACGGAACTATGTACACAACATAAAGCATTTAATAATGTTTCACAGGATGTCTTTCATGCCCACCACTAACAAAACCATAATTTTTCTAATTAATTGTTTGATGATTAAAATCTGCATCGATGATCACAGTATGATTGGGGAACTCCTCTGTTACATCAGGAGGTGAGTCAGGTGTTTGATGTGTCTGCCACTGGTGGGCCAAGTAAATAGCTCAGGTGTAGGGACCAAAAAAGTTTATTGAACACAATATCCACAAAAATTTTCCCCACAGTGAAACGAAAGAAAGTAGAGTTCATCAATAAGTGAAACAAAATTGATGCTAGTCCTCATTAAGTTAAACAAAATAAGTGGGCGCTTGAAAATCACGTAACCACTTAGGCTTACAGAACCACAAAATAAATAAATAAGTTCCATGATACTTGAAAGAGTTACACATGCTTCAGTGAACACAATCTTAAATTGTTATGAGCTTTATGTTGAAAATAGTGAATTAAGTTTCTGTTGTCACATGCTTTTTAATGAGCAGAATCTTGAGGTCCTAATAACTTTTGGTAAAAATAGGTATCACACTTCAGGTTTGAAACTGAAGCCCAAATCCAAGCTTCAGTTAAGAAGAATAAATATTTAACAACTCTTATACTTTACTTCAATGAAAGAATGTCGAGAGCCAATAGTAATGAAATATGTAAGTCATCGATCTAGAAAAGGCATTTGACAATGTGGTTTGGGACAAGCTGGCGACTATAATGAGGGAAAAGAGAGTGGACTGGAAAATCAGAAGACTTATAAACTCATTATACCTTAATCAAAAAGTTTCAGTTAAAGTGAGAGGAGAAAGTACAAACTGGATCAGACTAGGAAAAGGAGTAAGACAAGGATGCTGTTTATCACCTACTCTTTTCAACCTCTACTTGGAAAATATGATTGACCAATGCTCATTAGATGACAAAGGAGTAGAAATTGGAGGAAGAAGAGTAGGGTTTTTGAGATTTGCTGATGACATGGTCCTTCTAGCCACAGGGGAAAAAGAATTACAGGATTTGGTGGACACCATTGCAACTAACGGAAAAAAATATGGAATGAAAATTAACACAAATAAAACAAAAGTATTGGCACTAGGAGGAAATAAGGAAATAAAAATTATGCTGAATGGAGAAACACTAGAACAGGTGCAAAATTTTAAGTATCTTGGAAGCAGGATAGACACCGACTGGAAGTGCACCACAGAAATTAAAACAAGGATAGCAATGGCAAAAGAGGCATTTTATATGAAAAGGAGAATCTTCTGCAGCGGTCTGGACAGAGAACTCAGAAAGAGACTCATAAAATGTCTTGTATGGAGTGTTCTTCTATATGGCGCTGAAACATGGACTATGAGGAAAAAAGACAGAGAAAGGCTGGAGGCTTTTGAGATCTGGACATGGCGGAAGATGGAAAGAATAAGTTGGATGGACAGAGTAAAAAATGAAGAGGTACTGAGAAGAGTGGGAGAGAAAAGACAGTTACTAGATGTAATAAAGAGAAGAAAAAGAAATTGGATTGGGCATATATTAAGAAAGGATGACGGACTGATAAAAACAGTTTTAGAAAGCTATGTAGAAGGGAAAAGGAAGTGAGGAAGGAAGAGATTCCAGATATTGGATGACATGATGGACGGTACAACATACAGCAGCCTTAAGAAGGAAGCAATGGATCACAGAAAATGGAGAGGCAAAGGACCTGCTAATATAGCAGATAACTGATGATGATGATGATGATGATGATGTAAGTCCAACAAGCCAGAAACTTCCAGTCTGACACTATCTTGTTGGCTAGAAGAACAGTATAATTGTACCAAATGTCAACAAGCGTATTGCTGGTCACATAAGAGTCCCAGCTGAGAAGATAGCATGCTGTCCAGAAGTCAATGGCCCAGTCCTTGGAATGGAGTAACTGAGAACTTCAGATTGCTGGCTGCAATGGAATTGCTCTCCAGAGTTTGTGCGCAGGCCTAAATTGCTGCCTCACGGATGGATAAGTCCAGGTCTATTTTTGGCACGTGACATGGCAGCTGCATGAAGAAGTGTGGTTTGCCAACCACCTCTATTGTGGCCATGTACGCCACTGGGTGACCTGGCTGGACTGTTGTTGACACCCTCTGCTGATCTGGCCATGGAGTTTTAGGATTGTGAAGTTCCATGTTGTCTGCACTAAAGGGGCTGAGCTCTCTGCAGTCTGCACAACAAATAAGCTGTGTGTGGTGGTGCCATCACTACCTGATGTCTAGGGCAACATGGCAAAAAGGATCGAGTTAGCATTTCGTGCCCACTCCAGATTCTTGGTCTTGCCCAATCAATCTCCCATTCATTTTCAGTTTCTATCTCAGTGGATTTGAGTTTTTTGTCTACTGCGACAATTACACCATCTCATTTTCCCATTAGCGTATTCTGCCGATAGACACTTAAATTTTCCTCAAATATTTCTTTGCTATCAATTTCAGGTTTCGACCAGTTTTCTGTACTTTGTATTATGTGAGCTTCACTGGTTTTCAGGGATGCTTCAAACTCTGGTACTTTATTGCAAATGCATTGGCAGTTAACTGCTAGGATTTTAATCAATGCTGATCTGTTCAATATTTCTCGAGTCCTCAGTTGCCTGATGTTAGAAGGTAAACAGCAGAATAGTTGGGGCTGCTAGTATTTTGTGTCAATTGAGGGCCAATCTTAGTGACCAAAATAAAGTGCTGTTGTAGCCATTGTTAAGTGCTGTATTTAATTTCTCTATTCTGTGTTCCTGAATCTATCAGGAAGTATGTCTTATTTGGATGAACACCTCTAAGTTAGGTTAAAAATATTATTTTCAGTTTGGTTTGAGTTTCATATCACCTCATGAACTGAAAACATTGTACAATACACACATGCAAACATCTACTTGTGAATCAAGTGTTTTCATTCAATGACATTTATGAATCCTGCTGTATAAGTTATACAATGAAACTCTATACTGGACGGATAACATGTGTTGTACATTTCATACTAATATTTTTAATGAATTTCTTGATAAGTTTTAAAGACACAGTTTTGCAGATGATTAATATCTCATCTTTATTTTGTCCGCTGTCATTTTACATGATGAGCTAATCCTTGAACTAGTCAAACAATAAAGTTTTTAACACAGCTGAGATGTGTTCCTTGAGGTAAGATTATGTTCCTCAAATCTATACAGGCTGCAGAGCACAGCACAAAACGTTTTGTACATCTGAAACCCTCAAATCACCATATGGGGTATATCAGAGTATACATTGCGTACCATAATCATTTTTCAAGCATTTCATTTCATTCTACATCTGCATCTACATCTTCATCTACAACGTTGAATCCAAAATTTTCGGAACTGGTACTGCCATCTGGAAAGTAGTAGTAGTAGTAGATGATCTTTGCACCACTACGCGGCGAGAGCTGCATATCTGATGAGTCAGTGTGCGAAGTGGCATTCAGCTGGGAGGACGTGTTGCGTGTCCACAATGATTTCTGTAATACACTGTGTTTGGTGTGTGGTGTTTTTATGATGAATCCCCGAAAAGAACAGCGCATGTATCTGATAATCCAACAGTCTTGTCATGGGTTATCACCAGCAACAAGAGCTGGATTTACGGTTATGACCCAGAGAAAAAGCAACAATCGTCCCAGTGGAAGAGCCCTGGCTCTCCAAGACCAAAAAAAGTGAGACAGGTGAAGAGCAAAGTGAACAGCATGATCATTGTTTTCTTTGATACCAAGGGAATTGTGCACAAAGAATTCATCCACCCAACCAAACAGTGAATTCCACTTACTACTGTGAAGTTTTGCGATGGCTCCGAGAAAATGTGCAGCGACGACGGCCTGAATTTTGATGTCAAGGGAACTGGCTGCTGTGTCAAGACAATGCTCCCTGTCAAATGTCCTTGGTCACCAGGACCTTTTTGGCTAAAAACAACATGGCGGTTGTACCCCACTCACCGTACTCGCCAGATTTGGCACCTTGTGACTTCGCGCTGTTCCAAAAGCTGAAACTCAAGTTGAAAGGCCATCGGTTTGACACTATAGAGAGGATTCAAGAAGCATCACTGGCGGTGATAAACACCCTCAAAGAATAGGACTTCCAGAAAACGTTTGACCAATGGCAGAAACGCTGGGATCGGTGTGTATGTGCATATGGAAACTATTTCAAGAGTGATGGTGACCATTAGCCCAAAGGTAAGGTTTTCAACAGATGGCAGCACCAGTCCCAATAATTTTGGATAGCACCTCGTATATCTGTACTCTTAAAACCACCATGTGGTGCATGGCAGAGGGTACGCCACATTGTTATTATGGTTTCTTGCTGTTCCGCTCATGTATGGAGTGCAGGAAAAATTATTGTCTGAATGCCTCTGTGCATGCTGTGGTTATTCTAATCTTATCCTCACAATCCCTACATGTGTGATATGTAGGGGATGTAGTATATCCCTAGAATAGGCATTTAAAGCCGGTTCTCGAAACTTGGTTAATAGACTTTTTCAGCATAGTTTACATCTGTCTTCAAGAGTCTGCCAGTTCAGTTTCTTCAGTATCTGTGTGAGACTCTCCCATGGATTAAACAAACCTGTGCCACTTGTGCTGCCCCTCTCGATATACATTCAATATCCCCAGTTAATCCTGTCTGGCACCGGTCCCACACACTCAAGCAGTATTCTAGAACCGATTGTGCGAGTGATTTGTAAGCAATCTCTTTTGTAGAGTGATTGCACTTCCCCAGTTTTCTGCCAATAAACTGAAGTCTACCACCTGCTTTACCAACAACTGAACCTATATGATCATTCCATTTCATATCCCTATAAAGCGTTACACCCAGGTATTTGTATGAGAAGGGTGACTCTAGCAGTGGCTCATTGTTATTATAATCAACTGATACTATGTCTTTTTTTGTTTTGTGAGATGCAAAATTTTACACTTCTGAACATTAAAAGCAAATTGCCAATGTCTGCACAACTTTATTATCAAGATCTGACTGACTGAATATTTATGCAGCTTCTTTCAGGTAGTTCTTCATTATAGATAACTGCATCATCTGCAAAAAGCCTGATATTTACTATTATTATTGCCTGCAAGTTCATTAACATATAGCATGAACAGCAAGTGTCTGTTTTTGTTGACCAAAACCTTAATGATGAGTGTGCATGCCCTCTCCTTTACATGCAGTTGACTATTGTGCCACTGTTACATATGTATGTCTCACAAATCTGGATATTGTGTGTCTCAACCAGCTGGTCAAATGGAGACCCTCAATGAGGCCTCTTTCAAACTGTGTCAGGCACTGACAATGCAGTCTCATACAAGTATGTGACATGATCTGTGTCCTTCGCAGTGATCACGCAACGTCTTGGTGCCGTTCAAGCTCCTTGTATGACCTATCAGGCCTGGTACTGACATTAAACACAAATATGTGTAAGTTTTTGTATCCCACCTGGAAGGCAGCACATGGGTCTGCTCCTGAAATATGACAAAGAGGCCGAACGAAAGGAAGCGACTTGGAGCAGGTGAGGTAAAGCATGTCGGTACTGCAAAGAAAGTGAAAGACGTTTTTACTGGTGCATGAATATTTATAAATGTACACGTAACTGTACAGATGAGCATGTAGGTGTGTATCCAAAGTCCAGATAAGAAAGTCTCAATAGCAAGCTAAGCTAAAGTATGGTTCTCAGCTGTCTGCTCTTCATGAACTGGCGAGAAAGTAGATCAGCACTCATAGAGCTGCACAGTGTTGGCTAGAGGGTGCTGTGGTCGGCGAAGACCTTCCACTCTTGTAGTGCCAACCTACGCTGTGACATCGGAACTATCGATACCACAGAAGTCACTCTGGTGACCATTCTACCTGTCACAGAGAATTCTGTTCTTATTGTTTATGTACCCACATCAGCGTCTACATGCATGAAGTTAACGTTGACATTCGACTATGTCTTCTGGGTTCATAACTTTTTTTGTCAGACAGCGTACCTTTTTTTATTCTAGGTTTCATTATACACAATGTAATTTGGTGAAAGTAATATGTTTAATGACTCCCAACACAGGCTCTCACAATTTTGTCAGTAAGTTTCTCTCCAACACAGAAAACCATTCTTATTGTGTTTTGAGCATGTCTGTAATGTTGCCACATTCATTAAGCAAAATCATTATAAATGTTGCAGACTGTCTTTCAGTATTTTGCTACGTGTATTAATCTTGCATTAATCCATCTTGGTAAGGGCCCTAAATACTCAAGATTGGTCGAACATGCACTATACTTGTGACGTCTTTCAAACGTGGATTACTAGCCTTTGTGTCTTTGTGTGTACATTACCGGCCATACTAATAGTGATAACAGATGACGGTAACACAGAACACAGCAACTAGTGTTATCTATCACATTGTTGTATGTTGTTGTGTTTTCTCTGCAGCAGCAGTTTATTTTTTTATTTTCAAGGAGGACCACAGCCAAAACAATTTTTTTGAGTGATAAGTATTGGCTTGTGTTATTTATAACAATGTTGTGGTGCTAGGCCTCTTTTTACGTGTCTTGCCACATAGCTTGGCTTGGAGCAGTCTATTCAGTTCTCTCTGTTAACATTCACTTTGCCTCGTGTGAATTTTAGTGTAATTTAAATATTGCTGTGTTTGATTCTTTCTGAAATATTTAAATTACTTTTTGAGGCATGTTCTGCCTCCATGTTGCCTCTTTTCAAGTTGGTCTAGTGTATGATTATTCTGGTTTCCTGTGTGTTTATGGCATATTTCGTTCATGAATAATAGCAGCTAACTCATTATGGTACAGAAGTACCTGCTTTCTGTATTTTATTATTGGACTTTTTCACCATTGCATTTTTCATTTTCTTATTTATATGCATAGTATTTTTTTTTTTATTGCTGTACTATGGAGGGACCATATATTAACACATGGTTCTCGAAGAAGGGCAGCAGCCTTTATTGTAGTTGCAGGCTTATCAGGCTGAATGATTGACCCATCTGGCCTAATAACAAGTACTGATTGGCCATGCTATGTTCGTACTGTGAACAGCCGAAAACCAAGAAACCACAGGTGCAATATTTCCCAAGAGCATAGATATCTACTGAAAACCTTAATAATCATGGCATCCTCTAGGATAAAATATTCTGGAGGTAAAACAGTCCCCATTTCTTATCCACTCAGTGAGCTGTTTGGGAGGTTGTCATCAGCAAAAACAAAACTTGCATTATGCAGGTTGGAGCATGGTTTGTTGAATTCTTTTTTGTAGGTGGGTTGGGTAATTTAAAAAGAGAAATCAGGTGGTTGAAGTAAGATGTAGAATTATAAATGCAAAAGCAAGTAGGTGTAGTGAGTGAGTTGGTCTAATAATAGATACGAAAACAGCTCTACAGCTAATCTACAATTAACAGTGTAGTGAACACATCATCTTAGACAAGACAGGCATGAAGCCAACATACATCACAGTAATAAAAGTTTGTATCCCAACTAGCCCAACAGATGATGGAGTGATTGGAAGAATGTATGATGAAACAAAATAAATTATTCAGGTAGTTGAGGGAGACGAGCATTTAATTGTGATGAGGGAGGCGAGCATTTAATTGTGGTGGGGGACTGGAATCCAGGAAGAAAATGATTACAACTGGGAGTGAGGAATGAAGGGAAAAGATTGCCAGTAGAATTTTGGACAAAGCGTAGTGTAGTAGTCATTGGTAAGGATTGAGATACAGGTGAGAGTGTTTTGCTCTTGGACAGTTTTGTACTCTCAGATACACTTGGGATGAATTTTTGCTGATATTTACTTGTGATTACTCTCTGTAAGTGTGTGAGAGTCTTACTATAACAGATTCCTGAAGTGTTTATACACAGCAGGGTGAGAGAGACTGTGAGAGCTGAGATATCACACTCCAAAAGATTTTTCACTTGTAGTTCTGTGCATGAAGGAAGAGGTCGCAAAGGAAAAGCACCGGGGCTACAGTTGCACTTCTAATAATTTTAGTGGCAAAGAAAAAAAATGAAACAAATGGGCATGTTCATGTTGGATAAGAGAGTGGATTAGGTGGCAGGAGTTGTGGGATTGTGGTTTATTCATCTCGTGATGTACATTTGCAGTCCATTTGATTTACACAGAAGAGACAGTCAAAAATTTATAATAGAATAACAGCACTATAATGATATGTCTTGTGTATCCAGCTCAAATTTCCAGTTCGTCGTGCATGAATTCATCCACCAAATAATAACACTTCGGTGTCAGTGCCTCATATAGATTTCTTTTAATTGGAACTATTATTTATTTATTTATTTATTTATTTAGCACATGGCATTACTTATGAACAGTGACTAGCAATTTTGGATTATATAGTTTTACAAAATTGTACAAAACTATATTAATTTCATAATTTATAATTTAATAAATAAGTCTATAAATTAGTATCTAATTTGTCGATCCATTCAAGGGCTGCCTCTGTCACTTCAAAGAAATCTTTCAAGTTCCCATGGTAGGCTCTTCTGCTACAGCTTGTTACAATGTGATGGATCGTCTGGTGTTCATTTCCATAATCACACTGAGAAGATGAAGCCCTTCCCCATCGGTAGAGGTTTTCAGCACAGATGCCGTGGCTTGTGCGGATCCGATTAATTGTTTTCCAGGCATGTCGTGTTAGTTCCATACCGGCTTGTCAGGTCTTTCGAGGGTCTGATGTTCCTCGTGGGCAATAGTGTTCCACATTTCTGTCCACTTTTTGTTGATACTGAAAGTGGAACTAAATTCATCAGCATTAACTTGTTCCCTCTTAATTTGTTATAAATTTTCATTCTCATGTGTTGAGGTCCCTGGGCATACAGTTTGAGGTGATGGATGGGAAGTGTAAAATTTTGTTTATTCCTTGTATCATGTGAATGAACAAAATGGTTTCATGATTACAGTGAACATATTTCGAATGATTTTTTCTGTATTTTTAGTATCCTCACTATATTTGTTGAGTTAACCCAAAAAACAATACCATACCTAATAATGGTTTCAAAGTAGCTTGTATATACTACTTTTCCTGTGTGCATGTCAGTTGCAGTTGTTACTATTTGCATTGCAAACGCAAAGCTGCTCAGTTTGTTTGCTAGCTACTCAATGTGTGCCTGCCAGCTCAGATTTTTATCTGGATTTAAACTTAGGAATTTGACTGAGTCAACTTCTTTTATGCCTTGGTTGTTGTGAAGAATCTAAATATGCTCACATTTTGGTTTTGAATTGCATTATGTGAATCTTAAATATGTTTAGATTCATTCTATTGAGCTGAAACCAAGTTTCTAATTTACTAATCATACAGATCACTGGATTGCTAATCTTTTCTGAATCCTGATTTTCAGCTAAGACAGAAGCATCATCTCCAAACAGAACTGATGGAGAGCTGATATTTAATGGTAACTCATTATCATGGAAGATAAAGAGGACTGGGCCTAGTATGCAGCCTAGTGGAACGATCTGAGATTTTTCTTCCATTCAGAATAATAATTTCCCCCATTTGAAGAGAAGCTAACTCTTTGCTTTCAGTTTGATAAGTAGGATTTAAGCCATTTTAGGGCATTGCCCCCAATGTAACACTATTCAAGTTTGTAAATAAGTAATGCATGAAACTATGTGGCAGGTTACAACTGTCTGTCAGACTGAGACTCGAACTTGGGACCTTTGCCTGCAGAGTGAAAATTTCATTCTGGAAACATCTTCCAGGCTGTGGCAAAACCATGTCTCCACAATATCCTTTCTTCCAGGGGTGCTAGTTTTGCAAGTGTCACAGGAAAGCGTCTGTGAAGTTTGGAAGGTAGGAGACAAGGTACTTGCGGAAGTAAAGCTGTGAGGACGAGTTGTGAGTCATGCTTGGGTAGCTCAGATAGTAGAGCACTTGCCCGCGAAAGGCAAAGGTCCCGAGTTAGAGTCTCGGTCTGGCACACAGATTTAATCTGCCAGGAAGTTCCATATCAGCGCACACTCTGCTGCAGAGCGAAAATTTCATTCTGGAAAGAATGTATGGTTTACAGAATCAAATGTCTGTGTGAAATTGCAGAAAATTCCTTCCACCTTATTGCTCTTGTTTAATGATATACTTATTTTCTCAGTGAAACTGTTCACTGCCATCTGTGGTGTTTTTCCCCTGCTGAAAACCAAACTGATTGTTTATAATAATTTCAAACAATGGAAACTCCAGGTAGAAATATTAACAAAGTTGGAAAAGACAGATTGCTACTTACCGTAAAGAACACATGTCAAGTTGCAGACAGGCACAGTTAAAAAAAGACATGTAAAGCTTTCAGCCACAGCCTTCATGAGTAAAAGAGACACACTCACCATTCACACACACAAGCAAGCACAAGTCCGTCACACACGACTGCCAGTTCCAGTATCTTTGGCTGGAATACCCGGACTGGCAGTTTGCATGAGAAAAATGTGAGTGATTGCCATGTATCACTACACTGTTCTTGCAATGCTGCACCGATCACCATATGGCTGTCATCAGCTACTAATGTCAAAGAGGCAGTAGACTCAGAGTGTGCCAATAGTGCAGCATCTGTGATGCCCTTTTTGGCTGCTTCAGACACTACACACATGCTATCAGCCTATGCTATAGACGAGTTACCCTTGTTCTTTTGGCTGGTGAGCACTCCAATTAATGACTCCTGTAACTTGTCAGTGTGTGGCAAGTGACGGTGTAAAAATTTAACATACTGAGGAATCAACGCAATTCCAAGGGCTATTTTGGTGAGAATCCATAAGATGTTTTCCACCTTCTCAGTCAGTGGTTACTTGTTATCCATACTCACTCAAAAGCCAAATAGGGTGGTTATCTGATAAACTAAGCATTTTCAGATTATGTTTATTGGAATTTGTTTACTTGTATTGACTTAATGACCTCTTGTAAATTACTGAATGTCTGTTCTCCAACACTCAATATAATTAATAAAGCACTAGTTTCTCTTAACTATGCAGATGGGAATTGTCTCTTCAACAAATCCTGCACAGTCTCAATCCCCCTGGGCTAAACTTCTGCTAGAATGGAAATGACACATACATAATGACACATACATAATGACACATACATAATGACACATACACATCCATCGTAAAATCCTTAAAAATCAAAGTATTCTAGTGGCTATGATAACATATCAATGAAGTCAATCAAAGAGTGCTCATGTGAGTTGAGTTCTGTCTTAAGTTATTTGTATACTCGTAGACATTTCCAGGCTGGCTAAAATATGCTGAGTTAAGCCTCTTTACAAGAAGGGGATAAAGAGATACCATCAGACTATCAACCAATTTCACTATTGCCGGCCTTTTCAAAAATATTTGAAAAAGTTGTGTTCAAGTGTGTTTTTAAGCACCTGACTGCAAATATAATATTGCCCAAGTCACACTTTGTGTTCCTTAAGGGTTCCAGTATACAGAAGGCTATTTACACATACAGTGAAAATATACTTAATTCATTAGATAAGAAATTAAAGGCTACTGGCAATTTCTGTGGCCTGTCAAAAGCCTTTGACTGTGTGATTCACAGCATTCTATTAAGTAAATTAGAATATTGTGGTGTCATGAGCAATGCTGCAAAATGGTTCGAGTCTTACCTAACTAACAGGAAACAAAGGTTACCATTCTGAAATACCTGTGGGGTAAGCAATCAGTCTTCATCTGATTGAGAATTAATTACATGTGGTGTTCCTCAAGGTTCCATCTTGGGTCTGTTGCTGTTTCTTCTATACATTAATGACCTCTCGTCTGTTACAATCTAAGTTTGTTTTATTTCCAAATGATACAAACATTGCAAGTCAAGTACAGATTTAGAAATGGCTGTTAATCAAATTTTCATAACATTAATAAATGGTTTAAAGCCAATTCACTGTCATTTAACTTTCAAAAGACCCATTACATGCAGTTCAGAACCCGTAAGGGATTCCCCTACAGCATGTGTACAACATATGAAGACATCAAGATTGAAGAGGTTGACAGTGTTAAATTTCTGGAATTACAACTCGATAATAAATGCAGTTGGGAAGGGCTTACCACAGAATTACTGCAGCATCTAAACAAGTCTTTATTTGCAGGGAGAATGATGTCAGATGTAGGAGATATATTTATATCTATATATCTATTTATATTTATAAAAAGCTTGCATACTTTGCTTACTTTCATTGTGTTACATCATACAGAATCATATTTTGGGGTAAGTCGTCAAACTGAGCAAAAGTTTTTAGCGTGCAAAAGTGTGTAATAAGACTCATTTGTGGTGTAAATTCAAGAACATCATGTAAAAACCTGTTCAAGAAACTTGGTATTCTAACCACTGCTTCTCAGTATATTTCTTCTCAATGTCTCTGTTTACAACCAATATCTCTGTACATAGTATCAATACAAGAAATGAGAACAATCTACATAAAGACCTAAAATCACTACTTTGATCCAAAAATGAGTCCAGTATTTAGGAACACACATTTTCAGTAAATTACCAGCAACCATCAAAAACTTGGTTTCAGATAAAGCACAGTTTAAACTGAGTTTGAAAGACTTTTTGAGAGGCAACTACTTCCACTCCATAGATGAATATCTTAAAATCTGTTAGATTTCAGTTTTGACAGCACTTGGTCATAACAGTCAAGATTAGGTATTTTGCGTATGATAAACTTATTAAAAGTGCTTAACTATATTTCATTCTGACAGTGTATTAATTCTGTAAATATTAACAGTTCCAGCTTACTATATTGTGTTCTCACAAATTGACGATCTCCTGATAAGTGATCAGGTTAGTGAGTATTATATCCACATGTTTTATGTTTCGTAGGTTATACTTTCTGATTTGTTCCATACCAGTGAGAATCATCTCACTTTTGGGTCTACAGAACGAAAACTGAGGCTAACCTACTCTACTCTACTCTACTCTTCTTCCCTCCCTTTCCTTCACCTCTTTTCCTCCCCCCTCTCCCTCCCTCTACCTCTTATATGCTGTACCCTCCGAATGCATTTCGTCTTGTGGTGCAGACACTGGATCATCTGTTGAAAGACCCAACTCACACTGCCCCATTACTGCACTTGGCCTTGTGTGTCTTTCCCTACCCCTCTCTCCACCACTATCTGCCATGGAAGTTGCTATTGATAATCAACAGTCAGCCCTCCCACCCTCCTTCCCCGTGTGTGTGTGTGTGTGTGTGTGTGTGTGTGTGTGTGTGTGTGTGTGTGTGCCACATACCAATCAGCCGTTGGTGAATGGTTGCCTTTCTTTATTGGATGTGTTATTCCAGCCAGGAATTTCTGTTGTTGTAATACACCAATTAGATGAATTTAAAATGCATAAAACAAGGCATGCCCTCTCCCTCACACTTTCCTTCTTCCTCTATACTGTATTTATTTCTAAAGATGCTAAGTGTACACGAACTGACTTGGTTTAATAGTTGCATAACACTGTATGTCCATATTAAATAGTAAGAATGCTTCTATTCTTTTTTGCAGTAAAGGAAGAACTATTTCCAGATTTATCCACCATGAATGGTAAACTACTTTTCACTTGTACATTCTCATTACATAAGATTGCTTTGGTGTAGGGTAATTAAGTGTATACTCTAGTAAGTAACATTACCAGCCTATTTCTGTGCAGAAAAGTCATTTGCATTGTCATGCATCCTGCAGTGTATTTCCAGTTTGTATTTTCTGTAGTACTTAATTTATTTTATTTATTTAATTCTTTGTTACCATCTGTGCATTTTCACTGCACCATCAACCTTCATGATGTCTTTTTTCCCCGTACATTTACTAGTATGTAAAATTTCACTAGCATGTATGTAGTGTCACCCATCCATACATCATT
Organism: Schistocerca nitens; assembly: GCF_023898315.1. Classification (NCBI taxonomy): domain Eukaryota; kingdom Metazoa; phylum Arthropoda; class Insecta; order Orthoptera; family Acrididae; genus Schistocerca; species Schistocerca nitens. The sequence continues at coordinate 1,102,887,879 of NC_064615.1, read as the reverse complement.
ACAGAATCACAATTATAACTGCTGGCCATAATTAGTAACCTCATTTGAGGCCAAAAAGCACCTAATAAGAAGTATCTGGTAGGAAACCTCAACCTCAAGAAAATGTATCAGCTTTATAAGGAGTTTTGTGAAGAAAAGGAAACAGAGCCAGTACGGGAAAGCTTTTACTGCCATGTTTTTAACACATGCTTTAATCTTAGCTTCACAGGCCATATACAGACACATGTGCTACGTGTGACCAGCTGCAAAATACCATTGATCATGGATTGCTTCATGAAAAATGTGGTGCTCTTGTTGAAAAGGAACTCCGTCTATGGAAAGCAGAAAGTGCTCGGAAACAAGTGGTGGACGCAAAAGATCTGGTTGCTAAAGAAGCTCGGCATATGTGGCTGTATGTGTTAACTTACAGAAAATGCTCCCAACACCAGTTCCAACATGTTCACAAGCTTATTACTTTCGACAATTGTGGACTTATAATTTGTGTGTACAGGAAAAACCTACATGTTTATGTGGCGTGAGGGTCAAGCTTCATGAGGATGTCAAGAGATAATGTCTTGCCTACTGAAATTTATTAACAGTTTGCCACCAACCATCACGCGTCTCACTGAATTTAGTAACAATGCAGGAGGACAAAACAAAAGTCAACACACAGTGAAATGTTTACTTTATATAGTCACCAACACTCACATTCAAACCATTGTCCATACGTTTCTACTTTCTGGCCACTCATTTAATGATTGTGACAGAAACTTTGGAATTATTGAGCGCAGTAGAAAAATTTCACAAAGGGGTATTTACGTTCCTCAAGACTGGATTGATGTAATCACCAAGGTGTCAAGACGTTTTGAGGTAGTGAAAATGGGTGACAAGGATTTTGTCACACTAGATGTGATTGAACCATTTTTTCTAAAATCTGTAAAGGGAAATCAAAAAATGCAGTGGTTGCACTTCAAAAAAGATGAACCGTAGACATTGTTTTACAAATGTACCTTCAATGAAGATTTTGAATCCTACACCTACAATATCAAAGCAAAAAGCATTGGAAGACATGTTCAGATACTCGCAAGACTAACTCACAGAACAACTCCGCCTAAAATTAAGGAAAAAAAGTACAAAGACTTACTGAGCCTTCTACCATTTGTGCCTCATGTGCATCACAATTTTTACACTGAACTCAGTTCTGCAGTCCATCCACAAGAGGAAAGAAATCTATTAATCCTGCAGAGGGAAACCACAAGAGAAACTAATAAATGTCGGCTCCTGTCAGCAGCATGCACAGCACACCATCAAGAACAGTCGATAACAGAGAGTGTTAACTCAAAAGGTGAAAATGACGATATTTTTGACAGTGATTCAGATTAAGAATGCAATAATAGAAGAAAATTATTATAGTTTTTTGGCAACGGCCTTGACGCAGTGGATACACCAGTTCCCGTGAGATCACCGAAGTTAAGCGCTGTCGGGCGTGGCCGGCACTTGGATGGGTGACCATCCAGCCGCCATGTGCTGTTGCCATTTTTTGGGGTGCACTCAGCCTCGTGATGCCAATTGAGGAGCTACTTGACTAGTAGCGGCTCCGGTCAAAGAAAACCATCATAACGACCACACGCCCCTCCTATCCGCATCCTCACCTGGGGATGACACAGCGGTCGGATGGTCCCGATGGGCCACTTCTGGCCTGAAGACAGAGTGCTCATTATAGTTGTCTCCATTGCTTTCCTTAATTTTTTTTTTTTTTTTTTTAATCAGAAGGAAAGATTAGGCATTTTCAGTTTTTCTATTATTTACAAAGAAACTTTTTCTAGATTTTTTCAACATTAATTATTACCGTATTTAATGTGCATTCTGTATTATGACTCATAATATACTAAATAATTTGAAAACTCTTTTAATATTTCTTTGAGATCATTCCTTTCTAACTCTCAGTTGGAAACCAAGGGGTACAAGTGACACGTGTCATCAAATTATCGATGACAATTGTTAAATGGCTAATTTTTTTGCAGGAGAAATATGAGGGAGATAAACATAAAACTGTATCTTCAAATGATATGCAATAATGTTTTCTATATTTATGTCCTAGAATTAACTATACAACTTTAACTTTAAAACCAAAACTAACTATTTGTCAGTTGTACCCCTTGGCCTCTCACCACCTCATTTGTCTTAAATTCTTATGTACAGTTCTTCAGTTTACTTTCTCAGATTAGTCAGCATTAGTTGCAGTTGTGTGCATTTTCTGGACAAAGTGATAAATTTGGGTATATGTGATGTCCGTCTACAAGGCTAAGGCAGCCACTGGAACTAACATAAGTGGTGGTGGACCTTTTGTAAGACAGCTGTGATATGTTAAGGTTCTATGGATCAGAAGTGACAGCCTTTTTTAACCCATGTCATTCCAAATGATATTGGTTCACAATATAACCTCACCAAGAGGAACAGTGTCTGAGCATAGCTGCATTCATATCAAGAAAGTGACAATTATTATACACTACTGGCCATTAAAATTGCTACACCAAGAAGAAATGCAGATGATAAACAGGTATTCATTGGACAAATATATTATACTAGAACTGACATGTGATTACATTTTCACGCAATTAGGGTGGATAGATCCTGAGAAATCAGTACCCAGAACAACCACCTCTGGCCGTAATAACAGCTTGATACGCCTGGGAATTGAGTCAAACAGAGCTTGGATGGCGGGTACAGGTACAGCTGCCCATACAGCTTCAATGCGATACAACAGTTCATCAAGAGTAGTGACTGGTGTACTGTGACGAGCCAGTTGCTCAGCCACCATTGAGCAGACGTTTCCAATTGGTGAGAGATCTGGAGAATGTGCTGGTCAGGGCAGCAGTCGAACATTTTCTGTATCCAGAAAGGCCCGTACAGGACCTGCAACATGCAGTGGTGCATTATCCTGTTGAAATGTAGGGTTTCACAGGGATCAAATGAAGGGTAGAGCCATGGGTCGTAACACATCTGAAGTGTAATGTCCACTGTTCAAAGTGCCGTCAATGCGAACAAGAGGTGACCAAGACGTGTAACCAATGGCACCCCCTACCCTCATGCCGGATGATGCGCCAGTATGGCGACAAAGAACACTCGCTTCCAATGTGCATTCACCGTGATGTCGCCAAACATGGATGTGACCATCATGATGTAAACAGAACCTGGATTCATCCGAAAAAATGACATTTTGCCATTCGTGCACCCAGGTTCGTCGTTGAGTACACCATCGCAGGCGCTCCTGTCTGTGATGCAGCATCAAGGCTAACTGCAGCCACGGTCTCCGAACTGATAGTCCATGCTGCTGCAAACGTCGTCGAACTGTTTGTACAGATGGTTGTTGTCTTGCAAACGTCCTGATCTGTTGACTCAGGGATCGAGATGTGGCTGCACGATCCGTTACAGCCATGCAGATAAGATGCCTGTCATCTCGACTGCTAGTGATACGAGGCCGTTGGGATCCAGCACGGCGTTCCGTATTACCCTCCTGAACCCACCGATTCCATATTCTGCTAACAGTCACTGGATCTCAACCAACGCGAGCAGCAATGTCGCGATACTATAAACCGCAATCGCAATAGGCTACAATCTGACCTTTATCAAAGTGGGAAATGTGATGGTACGCATTTCTCCTTCTTACACGAGGCATCACGACAACGTTTCATCAGGCAATGGCAGTCAACTGCTGTTTGTGTATGAGAAATCAGTTGGAAACTTTTCTCATGTCAGCACGCTGTAGGTGTTGTCACTGGCGCCAACCTTGTGTGAATGCTCTGAAAAGCTAATCATTTGCATATCACAGCATCTTCTTCCTGTCAGTTAAATTTCGCATCTGTAGCACATCTCCTTTGTGGTGTAGCAATTTTAATGGCCAGTAGTGTACATTGATGACAAAAATTATAAATAATTTGTGCAAGAAAGATAATAAAATATATACAGGGTGTTACAGAAAGGTACGGCCAAACTTTCAGGAAACATTCCTCACACACAAAGAAAGAAAATATGTTATGTGGACATGTGTCTGGAAACCCTTACTTTCCATGTTAGAGCTCGTTTTATTACTTCTCTTCAAATCACATTAATCATGGAATGGAAACACACAGCAACAGAACGTACCAGCGTGACTTCAAACACCTTGTTACAGGAAATGTTCAAAATGTCCTCCGTTAGCAAGGATACATGCATCCACCCTCCGTCGCATGGAATCCCTGATGCGCTAATGCAGCCCTGGAGAATGGCGTATTGTATCACAGCCATCCACAATACGAGCATGAAGAGTCTCTACATTTGGTACCGGCGTTGCGTAGATAAGAGCTTTCAAATGCCCCCATAAATGAAAGTCAAGAGGGTTGAGGTCAGGAGAGCATGGAGGCCATGGAATTGGTCCGCCTCTACCAATCCATCGGTCACCAAATCTGCTGTTGAGAAGCGTATGAACACTTCGACTGAAATGTGCAGGAGCTCCATCGTGCATGAACCACATGTTGTGTCGTACTTGTAAAGGCACATGTTCTAGCAGCACAGGTAGAGTATCCCGTATGAAATCATGATAACATGCTCCATTGAGCGTAGGTGGAAGAACATGGGGCCCAATCAAGACATCACCAACAATGCCTGCCCAAACGTTCACAGAAAATCTGTGTTGATGACGTGATTGCACAATTGCATGCGGATTCTCGTCAGCCCACACATGTTGATTGTGAAAATTTACAATCTGATCACGTTGGAATGAAGCCTCATCCGTAAAGAGAACATTTACACTGAAATGAGGATTGACACATTGTTGGATGAACCATTCGCAGAAGTGTACCCGTGGAGGCCAATCAGCTGCTGATAGTGCCTGCACATGCTGTACATGGTACGGAAACAACTGGTTCTCCCGTAGCACTCTCCATACAGTGACGTGGTCAACGTTACCTCGTACAGCAGCAACTTCTCTGATGCTGACATTAGGGTTATCGTCAACTGCACGAAGAATTGCCTCGTCCATTGCAGATGTCCTCGTCATTCTAGATCTTCCCCAGTCACGAGTCATAGGCTGGAATATTCCGTGCCCCCTAAGACGCCGATCAATTGCTTCGAACGTCTTCCTGTCGGGACACCTTCGTTCTGGAAATCTGTCTTGATAAAAACATACTGCGCCACGGCTATTGCCCCGTGCTAATCCATACATCAAATGGGCATCTGCCAACTCTGCATTTGTAAACATTGCACTGACTGCAAAACCACGTTCATGATGAACACTAACCTGTTGATGCTACGTACTGGTGTGCTTGATGCTAGTACTGTAGAGCAATGAGTCGCATGTCAACACAAGCACCGAAGTCAACATTACCTTCCTTCAATTGGGCCAATTGGCGGTGAATCGGGGAAGTACAGTACATACTGACGAAACTAAAATGAGCTCTAACATGGAAATTAAGCGTTTGTGGACACATGTCCACATAACATCTTTTCTTTATTTGTGTGTTAGGAATGTTTCCTGAAAGTTTGGCCGTACCTTTTTGTAACACCCTGTATATTGTATCTAATGTGTACAAGAAAGCACAACAACAAAACTCGGTCAATAATGTGTGTAAATTCATATATAATTAGGATGGACGAGAATAACAAAGCTTGTACGGAAAAAAAATTAATTGAATGTTGTTTTGATAACTTTGTGACTTACTCTTCATTGTACTTCAATTTGCTGGTTTCGTAGTAACTATTTGCCAGTCACAGAGGATAAAATAAAATTCATATTAATATGGGAAACGTAGGTTGCAGAATGCACACTACTAGAAAAGGTAGTGCTTATCCAGTTGATTTTTCTGTGCTGGATTGCTATATGATATTCCGGTGTGTGATATTATAATAAGTAAGATAATTCTATCATTGTAAATCGAGTAATAAAGTTAATCTGCATTATAGATCACATTGTAAATGATGTACCAGTGTTTCGGTCATTTTAGTACGCGTCCTATATTGGAGGTTTTGGTACTATGGGGCAATGCAATATCATTTCATCGTGTACTGTCTTCACTCTGGCACTATAATTCTTTACAAGGAGGAAAATTAATATTATCATACCATTGGTTACTGGGAGAGGAAAGGAGTGGGTGTTTTCTAATGATTGTAATGAAAGAATGAATTTTATTAGTCTTTATTGTCAAATCAGGTGGGAGCTGCTTATGTTTATAATACTGCACCTGCGACTTCTGCTGTTAATGAAGATGGTTTAGTATATTGTGAGAAAGAAAGTAATGAATGTAAAAACCATCTCAATGTGAATAGTAACAAAATAAGCTGTGACTAAGTGCCCTGTAAGTACTGATTATTAAAGTAATCTCTCTCTCTCTCTCTCTCTCTCTCTCTCTCTCTCTCTCTGTGTGTGTGTGTGTGTGTGTGTGTGTGTGTGTGTGTGTGTGTGTGTGTGTCTCAGTATGCCGGAGCATATTACAGGTAATAGGACAGCTAAGTCCACCTTCAAATCACAGCAAATGAACAAGGAAAAATTATTTCCATTGTAGGAACAATAATCCTTAATTGACTGCATACATCATAAATATTACAGCTTTATTACTTTAGTTGTCAACAGCATTGCTGCAGTGGTAACCCCGGATCCTGTCAGATCACCGAAGTTAAACACTGTTGGGCTTGACTTGCACACGGATGGGTGACCACCTGCTCTTCCGAGTGCTATTGGCAGACGGGTTGCACTGAGACCTCGTGAGGCAAATCGAGGAGCTACTGTATTGAGAAGTAGCGGCTCCAGTCACGATAACTGATAACGGCCGGGAGAACTGTGTGCTGACCTAATGGCCCTCCATATCCACATCCAGTGATGCCTATAGGCTGTGTGTGACACAGTGGTCGGTCAGTAACATTAGGGTCTTCTGAGACCTGTTCGGATGAAGTTTAGTTTTAGTTAATCACTTTAGTTAAATGCAAAGATCAAGGAAACAAAATACTCTACAGCAAAAACAGCTAGATCTTATGAAAGCAAGGAGAAAACATAAACAAAGGTACTGTTAACTCATCCATAATATAGACTCATAGATAATCCACACTTCCAGTTACTTGTTGGACTTCTGGCCCCTTCGTGGAGAGTGGGGCTCCTGAAATGAAAGGATATTTGTGTCAAATTATTCTGCGTGCTCCTGTACGAACTGGAGCTGCGTGCTGCTTTCGGTGAGTGCGGGTACTCGTTGAGAGGAGAAGTGCATGTCGAAAAGTGTGTGTCTGCAGTGGCTGACTCCATTGATGATGACGGCAGGGGGCAATTGGAGCCAGTGGCTTGGGGCCTGGGAGCCTGGTCTATAAGAGAAGATCTAAGAGCGGACATTCTCTGATGGACAGGCTGCTGTTGTGCAGTGTCATGTGATGGAAGCAGGTGTGCTAGTTTCACCCATTCAATGGAAACCCCACTTGGCATGGCATTAATTATGGGGGTCATTGTGTGAACGTCTCTTTCTAAAACTTGAAAGAGGCCACTGTAAGGCAGTTGCAAGGGTGCTCTAATGACCTCCATACAGCGCATGACTTGGGTACCTCGAGCAAGATCTTTATGTACAAAAATGGGTGGGTTTGCATGGTGAGGTGCCAGTGAAGGGCAGAAAGTTGTGATGTAGTTTCTCATTTGTAACACCACTGAGCAAGGGTCTACAGGTTGATTTCCTTGTTCTGCAGGGGGAAAGAAAACCTTGCAGAAGGCTCAGGTTTTTGCCATACACAATTTGTGCTGCTGAAGTGCCAGGATCAGTTGCGAAAGCAGTCCATAGCCAGTGTAATACCAGTGGCAATGTTCTCAACCGGGAAGACCTGTGACACATGAATACCAACTTGAGTGTTCTGTGTCAGCGTTCCGCCATGCCATTGCTTGCTGGATGGTAGTTGGTGGATTGATGATCTGTAAACCCGTGTAAAGCAGCTAGTTCATTGAACAAAAAAAGACTTAAATTGTCTGCCTTGATCTGTTGTCACATCTCTCAGGCCCCAAAACCTGGCATTCCATGTTTTCAGAAAAGTTATTTCAACTTTCTCTGCAGAAATATCCATAAATAGGTGTGGTTTTGACCCAGCGGGTACACCTACCGATAGCCATGAGAGTTAATTTGAATCCTTGCACTGGGGGTAGTGGACCTACGTGATCTATGTAGACATCAGAAAAACAGCCTGTTGGTTCTCGAAAGGAACCAAGAGGCTTTGGATGTGCCATCTGACTTCGGCCGACTGACGAGGGAAGCACATCTTAAGCCACAAATGACAATCACCTTGTATCCTCAGTCAGGTGCATCTGTTTGTTAACATACAAATATACATGTTGGCTCCAGATTGTGTGAGGTCTTGTATCACATCAAAACTTGCTTTGAAGGTATGAATGGTCGAAGTCAGTTCTGTGAAATGTCACACCATGTGAGGAAGTTCCACATACGTACTTGTTGTAATTGCATTCCCGTCGTTTGCTTCATAAGGAACTCATGTAAGTTCTTGTCCTTTTCCTGTGCCCTAGCCAGCTGGGTTAGATCCACTGTCTTGCAAAGAGTGTTGTTTCCTGAGAAGTAGTTGACAACTTCATTGTCAGTGCCTTAGAGGTGATGGAATTTGGTAGTGCAATGAATTCTAACTGGTAAAACTGCCTACAAGAGCAGGAATTGTGAGGATTTTTAAATGCAAATGCATTGTGGTCTGTAAAGACAGTGAAATGGTGTACTGCAGCTTGTGGTTGGAAATGTCTAATTGCTTTACAGACTGCCAGCGGTTAATAGTCGTAGGCACTCCACTTAGTCTGCGCGTCAAACAATTGCGGGGGAAAAGAATTGAGAAGCTCTCATGACCCATGACCCTTTTACCTTCTGTTGCAGCACAGCTCCTATAGATACCTGGCCAGCATCTACAACCACAGCCAGTGGTGCTGAAGACAGAGGATGAGCAAGGAGAACTGCATCTTGCAAGAAGTATTTCACTTTCTGTAAAGCAGACAATATTTCAGGTATCAACACAATGGGGCAGTTTCCTTGTGAAGTGTTGCTGGAAAGTGCTGCTGCAAGCAGTTCCTGGATGGCCACTTCTTGTGGTAGGTGGCACCTGTAGAAATATGCCACACCCAAGAAGCAGCATAGTTACTGATATGTTTCTGGCAGGGGAACCAATTGAAACAAGTCCACCTTAGATTGTAAAGGGTTAATACCTGCAGGAGCCACCCAATGACTCAAAACGTCCACTGCCTCTTTGCAATGCATGTACTTGTTACTGTTATCTCCAATCCATAATTGTAAAGCCTCTCCAGAATAGTCTGTAGCTGAATTTCGTACTCAGCAGCAAATGCAGAAAAAATTAACACCTCATCAAGGTACACAAAGCAGAAATCCAGGCTGTAGAGAGCCTCATCAGCAGAACATTAACCTGTTTGTGTGGCATTCTTAATGCCAAATGGGATGTAAAAATATTCAAAGAGGCCAGAAGACTTGATTACTGCTGTTTTTTTGGAAGTCAATAACGCTATATATTTGGGAGCCTGCCAAAGTGGCCATAAAATCATGCTAGTGAGGAATAGGATAGCAATCTGTTGTGGTTGGTGCATTCAGAGTGTGACAGTCCCCACAGGCAACATGAACCATCTTCATTTTTAACTAAATGGAGGAGTGACAACCCCCATAGCCTGCAATTCTTCAACCCTTTCTTTGCAGCAGCATATTTAGTAGGAGCCAACCAATGGGCCTTGTAAGCAACTGGCAGCTCCAGCTTAGTGGGAATATGTATGGCATTAAATTCTACTTGAAATTGTTGTATGGGCTGGTGTTCTGTTGAACATGCTGAAGTTCTCTCATTTGGGAGTGTAGTTACTGCCAACCCTGAAGCACATCATACAGTTATCATATGTCTGTGTACAATTTCAATGTTCATTGTTCATGTGGAACACAGCACCTGATATGGACACAGCTATGTTATAACAGTGGAGAAAATCTGCACCGAGTATGGGCTCAGCAGCGACAGAGATCAGAAAAGTCCATCAAAAGTTCTGTAAGAATCCTGAATTCACAACTGTATCTCCTTGACCAAAAATAGGAATTCTCAAATTGTTCATTGTTGTGAGCTTTGATTTGACAGGTGAACAACTTGATGTTGCAGGTAGGACACTAACATCTGAGCCTGTGTCAGTCAAATAAACTTGATCATTCCATGTGCCATTGACATACAGTCGATGTGATGTTGGAACATTGTGAAGAATAGAGTGCCCGTCTGCTGTGTTTGAGCTAGATACATTGCCAACAGGAGGGAGTACACTGTTCTCACATGGCAGAGAATTGGCAGCACACTTTTTTCTAGTGGGGGTAGAACTGCGTGCAGCAGAGCGTAGACACTGTACAGTGAAGCATTCAGTCGTGCCTAACTCTGATCGCTGCCCCATGTGGGTAATCACATGGCTGTATGCATTTATGCACCAACTGTCTGAAGTGTGGATGATACCAACATAATTTTACATGCTGGCTAATGTGCACTGCATTGTCTGGTAGGTTGAGGAATGCTGGAAGTGGTTGGAGCTCCTCAAAGTTGCTGCTGAAGAGCATCAACACTGCAACATAGTGCACTAGTTTGTTTTGCAATTGAGAGCTGCTGCTCCTTAGCGGTGTTGTTCTTAACCATACCCACAATGCCATTTTGTCAAGTTTGTGGGGGGTCCACTTGCATCATTGAATGACAGAGCACAATAAAATAGATCCACGATCACAAATTGTGAGTAGAAAGGTGAGAAGGTACTGGAAATCACTGCACTTTTCACCACAAAAGGTAATAGGGTCATCCAAATCTGTTTGAGGGTGGTGTTGGAAACCTCATTTGTGGAAACCAGTGATTGCAGGTGATGTCAGAAAGTGGAAAGTGCCTTGTCACCAGTAATTGCACCTTGCAGCACTTGTTGAATGCAGATGTCTGTCTATTGTACACTCAGTGAAGTACACTGTTCTTGATGTTTACCCTCAGGATGCCCGTTGTGTACCACATTCGATAATAACAGTAGAGTTTGAGAGTCTAATGCTCAAACAGTGAGGACAAATTACATGTTATCATCTGATATGCCATACCTCTTGAAGGAAAGCTCAAGAAGCTGGAACCAAGGATCAGGTTGTCACAGCAAATCCGGCAATGCAGCGAATTTACTACACAGCATGGAAGATGCTATGCAGCTTGGTGGCGAAGTGTCTGTGAACAGCATACAACACAAAGTGCCCGGGACATGCTCAGCAGTTAGCACCACTTATGAAGTAGTCTGAAGCTGCTCTGAAACACCTAATAAGTGTCTTCTAGGTGTGATGTCTACATTAGTAGGTGAAATGATCTCTCTTCATTAACTTACCGTCTACAGTTGTCGGGGACACCACCTGTGGGAACTATAATCTACAACTGAATACAGATTTTGTAAATATTATAACTTTATTACTTCAGTTAAACGCAAAAATCAGAGAAACAAAGTAATCTCCAACGTAAGCGGAAGTAGTAGTATACAGTTAACTGGATTGAAGTCATCCAGTCACCCTTAATTGGCTGTGTTGGACAAATCACATGATGATGACACACCATCCAGAGATAGATAGATAGATAGATAGAGAGAGAGAGAGAGAGAGAGAGAGAGAGAGAGAGAGTTGGTTCATAAGTTGGGAATGAGCTATTCAAGCTGTCACATTTGTCGATACCAGAGGCCAAAGAATGACTCCATCTTCAATGTATGTTGTGTATAATGCCCTTCCGTGCTAATCTAGTTGCACAATGTTATAAGTATTTGCCTAAATAATACAAATGTAATTTAAAAGATATGAGATATCCTCCATAATTGTCTTAATAAGTTTTAATCAGTTGCTTTCCATATTAATCAGTTTTCCATTATCTCCTAGTAAGTTTTTGTGCCATAAGTACAATGGACATCAGTGTGAATTTTCGTGGGAACAATAAATTGCTTTAAAATCAAAAACATCTAGTGGGTATGATGAAATATCAACAAAGTTAATTAAAGAATGTGATTGTGAGCTAAGTAACATATTAAGCTATCTGTGTAACCAGTCATTTATCAGTGGAATATTTCCTGAATGGCTGAAATATGCTGAAGTTAAGCGACTGTTTAAGAAGGGAGATAAAGAAATAGCATCAAATTTCCGTCCAATTTCACTGTTGCCAGCATTCTCAAAAATTTTCGAAAAAGTAATGTACAGTCGGCTTTATGACCATCTTATCTCAAATAACATACTGTTAAAGCCACAGTTTGGATTTCTCAAAGGTTCTGATATTGAGAAGGCTATCTACACTTACAGTGAAAATGTGCTTAATTCATTAGACAAAAAATTGCAGGTAACTGGTATATTTTGTGATCTGTCAAAGGCATTTGACTGTGTAAATCACAATATCCTTTTAAGTAAATTAGAGTATTATAGTGTAACAGGAAATGCTGCAAAATGGTACAAATCTTATATCTCTGGCAGGAAACAAAGGGTGTTATTAGGAAAGAGACATGTATCAAGCTATCAGGCATCATCCAACTGGGAACTGATTACATGTGGGGTCCCACAAGGTTCCATTTTGGGGGCCTTACTTTTTCTTGTGTATATGAATGACCTTTCATCAGTAACATTACCAGAAGCCAAGTTCTTTTTGTTTGCCGATGGTACAAACATTGCAATAAATAGCAAATCAAGCGTAGTCTTAGAAAGATCAGCTAATAAAATATTTGTGGACATTAATCACTGGTTCCTAGCCAATTCTTTGTCACTAAACTTTGAAAAAACACACTACATGCAGTTCAGAACTTGTAAGGGGTGTCCCACGAGTATATGTCTAACATACGATGACAAGAAGATAGAAGAAGTGGACAGTGTTAAATTCTTCGGATTACAGCTTGATAATAAATTCAACTGGGAGGAGCACACCACAGAACTGCTGAAGCGTCTTAATAAATCTCTGTTTGCAATGCGAATTTTGTCAGACATAGGGGATATAAAAATGAAAAAGCTGGCATACTATGCTTACTTTCATTCCATAATGTCATATGGGATTATTTTTTGGGGTAATTCATTAAGCCAAGCTAAAGTTTTCCGGGCACAAAAACGTGCAGTAAGAGTTATATGTGGTGTGAACTCAAGAACATCCTGCAGAAGCCTGTTTATGGAACTAGGGATACTAACTACTGCTGCCCAAATATTTATTTCTTAATGAAATTTGTCATTAAAAATATATCACTTTTTCAAACCAACTGGAATCAATACTAGAATCATGGAATCAATACTAGAAATAAGAATAATATTCACAAGGATTTAAAGTCACTTGGTCTTTTACAAAAAGGTGTGCATTATTCAGGAACACACATTTTCAATAACTTGCCAGCAGCCATAAAAAGCTTAACAACCAATGAAATTCAGTTTAAGAGAAGCCTAAAGGATTTATTGGTGGCCAACTCCTTCTACTCCATTGATGAATTTCTCAGTAAAACCAACTGATTTGTGTATATATATATAAGTACAATATAACTTCTGCACAATTTCAGTGCAGTAATGTGTTCATTGTAAGTGTGTGTGTGTATGTGTGTGTGTGTGTGGTGCAAGTACAATCTAACTTCTGCACCATTTCAGTGCAGTAATGTGTTCATTGTAAATAAGTATTATAGTAGTTGTATTACATGTTTATTACCTTATAAATAAATAAAAAACTTTTTTATTTTAAATTCAGTGCATTAGTATTTGTAAAATGACTTACATACAGTGTTCATTAAAAAATGACGATCATTCCACTTGGGACCTGTGGAATGGTACATTAGCTTATTTGCTTTGGATGTAAATATTTGTCATGTATTGTTGTTTTTCTGACATGTTCCACACCCTGGAGGGCCTCCTCACTACGGATCAATTGGAATGAAAGTAAATCTAATCTACCACATTTGGTGCTATTAGAAATAACATGTGTGAACTAATTTAACCTATCACTCCACCAGTATTAGCATATGTAACTAATGCTCTGTCTTAATAGGAAGGCAGTTATTCATCTGACAGTCAAACCATGGTACAAAGTTTGGTCAGAGTAAATTCTGGGACTAAAATGGATGTGGACAATAGATTGTTCTAATTATAGTGAAACTAAATGAAGTGAGTCATGATAACTTTCACATTCAAATAAAATTTATTGGGCTGAATTTCCCATACTGATGTGAAAAGTTGAAGTGGCAGTGAAAAGATTAATTGGTGTGTTTTGCTACTTCTATTCCTTCATATGCCCCTCCTTTATCCATATCAATCTGTATGATTCTTTCTACTCCTCTTTCATCTAGTAAAGGAAGAATTGGGGATCAGAATACCTCCACCTTCTTTTACCAGCATATAAGGTAAACATTGTTTGTACTCTTCGACAATGAAAGCACAGTGTAGAACCCATGTACTTACATGGTTCTTTAGTTGATGTGGGCTTTTCTTAAATTGTTTGAGATAATATATATTGAGTTGATTGTGCATGATTTGATTCTTCTTATTTTCTCATTTATTTTGTATTGATTTGGTCAGTAGCGTAACTGTTGAAAACTTGAAATTGTTATTCACTCTGATGCCCTTATGTCAACATCAGTAGTGTATGACATTTACAAGTGCTTTTGTAGTTAAGTACCACTGTGCCTTACTTAGATACATATTGAGCTATGGTTCCTCTGTAACCATCCATAATTGCAGAAGCGCTGCCAGTGAAAAATTTTGTGCATGAAATGCCCCCTGGATGATGTCCCATAAATGTTCAGTGGGATTCATGTTGGACAATATGGGTGGCCAAATCATTTGTTTGAACTGTCCACAGTGTTCTCCAAACCAATCGTGAACAACTGTGGCACAGCGATGTGGCTCGTTGTCATCCATAAAATTTCATCTTTGTTTGGGAACATGAAGTCCATTGATGGCTACAAATGGTCTCCAAGCAATTTAACATAGCCGTTTACAGTCACTGATTAGTTCACTTGAACCACAGGACCCAGCCTGTTTCATATAAACATATCCTACACCATTATGAAGCCATCATCAGTTTGCTAAGTGCTTGTTGACAACTTGGGTCCATGGCTTAGTTAGGTTTGTGCCACACATGAACTTTACCATCAGCTCTTACCAGCTGGAATTGGGACTCATCTGACCACATTTTTCCAGTCATCTAGAGCACAACCAATATGGTCACAAGCCCAGGAGAGGCACTACAGATGATGTCGTGCTGTTAGCAAAGGCACTTGCATCAGTCTTCTGCTGCCACAGCCCTTTAATGCCCAATTTAACTGCTCTATCCTAATGTATATGTACTTCATATGTCCCAGGTTGATTCCTACTGTTCTTTCATGCAGTGTTGCTTGTCTGTTACCAGTGATAACTCTATGCAAATGCCCCTGCTCTCGCTCGTTAAGTGAAGATGCTCCCACTGTTGGTCGTTAAGTGAAGACCATCGGCTACTGTGTTGTCCATGGTGAGAGATAATGCCTGAATTTTGATATTCTGAGCACTTTCTTTATACTACGTATTTCAAGAAATTGAATTCTCTAATGATTTCCGAAATGGAATGTCCCATGTGTCTAGCTCCAACTACTATTCCACATTAAAAGTCTATTTATTCCCATTATGCAGCCATAATCATGTTGGAAACCGTGAATCACCTGAGTGTAAATGACAGCTGCACCAAATGTGATTCTACCGCCATCTGTATAAGAGCGTATCGCTATTCCTTGACTTATGTCACTTCAGTGCATATCTGTTGGGGCTTCTCACCCTCGGTATGTGCCCATTTCCCTAGAAGGAAGAAGGTACTCTTTTCACAAAACATTATTGAGAGAGTTTAGAGAACTGGCATTTATGATTGTAAAATATTCAGCTATCACCAGTGCATATCTCATGTAAGGGTCACCAACATTGTCTCGGCAGGTGTGTGGACACAGAGGTTAAAGAAGTGTCCTGCGTGCCTAATTGTGTTGTGCACTGGTGTCACCTGAGTTGCTGCTTGCATATTAAGAGCTATCCCACCACTTTTCTGCAAAGTTATGCAGGTTAGAGTGACTCTCAAGTCTGCGGAATAGGAAATGTGTACATAATGTGTTTCTCAGAATGCATAACAATTATCCATCTTGCACTTCTATGCATTACATTTCAAAGTCACCCCTCCAAAAATAGTTGTTTTGATTACATTCCAAGACGTGCAAAACGTAATTTTTCAGTCAACTATGCAGCTCAGGATAGGATTATCTCTATATGAGAAAGCTTTTTAAATGTTCTCTTTATCAGTATATCTGATAATGTGAATTGTGCATATTTCTGTGACCTTTGTGAAAAGTTGAGGAGGAATGAAAAACAAACTTTGATCTTAAGCTAATGTATTTAAATAAGAGTACGAGTTTGCTATAATTGCATCAGAATTAAGGTTGTGATTGTTAATACAGTATCTCATGATTTTTTTCTTGTATTTAACAATTATAGATGTCACTGAAGGTGGTGGTGGTGGTGGTGGTGAGGATGATAATGACGACGATGACGATCGAATGGATATAACATCACCGTCGCTGCAAGAAGCTAACATCTCTACTATTGATAGTAAGTTCATATTTCTATTGAAATTAAAGTGTTTAAAAGCTTGTTATTGATAGCATTAGATTGAAGATGGTGTTTGTAAATTTAGTATTTCATTAATTTGTTCTTTTTGTTAACAGTTTTAGATCTCACATAGGATAGCGTTGAATTTAAACAGATGTGAAACACATTCTGCATTGTTCCTAAGTTTCAGTTACACTGCCAGCAGGAAGACTTAGGGGCTATGGGATAGTTACTAATAATACTCGGATACATTGACTGCAAACTAAACATCACAAATCAATATCTGTTGCAGTAACTTCTGTTTTTCTTCCTTAAGCATACTGAAAACTTCAAAACTCATTCACTGGATACAGTTCACTGTTTTGGAGCATCTCCACTATTTATATTGTAAACATTATGATTAGGCACTACATCTTTTGGCCATTATAAATTGAAGAAAGAACACTTTCAGTGGCATCATCACTAAAACATAGAACCCAAATGAAAATACAACACAGCATTCACTGAAAATTGCAAACAATCACAGAGAGACTTCCTAAGTGATGAATAACATAAAGTTCCAAATCAAGAAAGTCTACTGTGCAAGGAAACCGTACGCAGTAACTGATAAAGTGTGCTCTGAATGCTGTGAAGAAAAAGAGACCAGTGAATGTG
The DNA here is from genome assembly GCF_023898315.1 of Schistocerca nitens. Lineage (NCBI taxonomy): Eukaryota > Metazoa > Arthropoda > Insecta > Orthoptera > Acrididae > Schistocerca > Schistocerca nitens. The sequence continues at coordinate 1,102,870,654 of NC_064615.1, read as the reverse complement.
TGCAGTACTTCTTGAGTTTGTAGAGAGTTCATGTAATTGCACTTTGATAATTTCCATACAAATATTCTGTGGTTGGATAAAGGAGTTGTCAGTGTGAAACAGGCACTAAATTAAGACCAAACTGCAAAAACATGAGGAACTCTGCAAGGACTGTGCCCTTCGTTCAGTTGGGTGTACTTCAGAATTTTATTTTAAATCATCTCTTTCTTAGGGATACTGCAAATAGAAACTCTCATTCATCAGGATTTTATGGTTGTGCACATAATTTACTGCTGACTATGTAAGTAAATGTAGTGTGCAGATATCCTCACTTCTTATGAGCAACAGTTGTGATTAAGCTATACCTATTTCACTCTCTCCTACAAGCTAGCATCAACTATGCACTGATGTGTGAATAGGAGTGCCTATCCTGTTACACTGCCTCATGTTTCCTTCAAGAAGAAGCAGAGAATGGAATCACAAAACATCTAACACTTCATAAGAAACACCTGTCAATATGGTGAATCCAATATATGAACCACCTGGCTCATTAGCAACAAGTGGGCACTTAGGCTGCTCGAGATGGTGAATTGCACTGAAGCTCTTGGGTAAAGGGAGAAAGATAGAACAACTGAGTAGAAGTGCAAATAAATTTTTGCCAGTATGAATCTTGTTGTGAATTGGAAAAAAGCTATGGAATGACATGACATATTCCTTTTCAAATGAAATTATTGTTTTTCTAGTTCCGTTAGTGAGTGCTATGTCAAATGACAGTTACATTCACTACCAGTTAATAATTTTGCCTCCATTGCCATTTAATGATTTTTTGGTATTGTAAAGAAAATGTGTGTACTGTTGGAGTAATTAAATGCAAGCTTCTGCCTACGTAAGCAAAGATAAAATTTGGCATAGCTCTTGGATATGTAACACTTCTGGCAAATTGACTAAACCAATTACTGCTACTTTCTGTATGCATTTGACTGTAACAAGGCATTCTATAGGTAGATATATGATTAATTAAAGATCCATATATCATCTCTGTGATGATCAAATTATTTTTTGTTTATTTGTAGGAAATCACAAATAAAATTTCCATGACAGGTTTACAATGTAGTACTGGTAAACAAAAAAGTTAAATTTGTCCTGTGTAGCTAGAATACGTATTTATACTGTAATTTAGTGGAGTGTATACTGGCATTCTTGTGGCTGCAATTTCTCATAAAATAAATAGTTGCTGTAAATAATAACAGTGAACAGAGCTTTGCTTCACACTTTTTCTCACCAGTTAAGTAGCATTTTTGCAAGTGTAATGAATTTTTGTGCACCACAATTCGAAAATAGTATTGTTGGATATTATGTGACACATTCAACATTGTTCACTTTGCAGTTAGATAATTTTGTACTGTTTACAAAATATACATCATGATTAATTTCAAAACAATATCTCTTGTAAATGGCATCAATGCTGAATAATTTGATGTAATGAACATAGTCCTCAGTTCGTGAGTTGCTAATGATTCAATGGCGATGACATACGAGGTGGTTCGAAAAGTTCTCAGAACGGAATAGAAAAAAATACTTACATCACTGAAACTTTTTTTGTTTTTCAATGAAGTCTCCTTGTACATTAATGCACTTGATCCAACAATGTTCCAGTGCCTTGATCCTATCTCAAAAATGAGTTTCCTCCTGGCCTGCAAAATGGGTGTCAACTCTGGCTATCAGTTCTTCATTTGAAGTGATTCTTCATCCTCCAAGAAAAATTTTCAGTTTTGGGGATAGATGGAAGTCTGATGGAGCCATATCAGGTGAATAAGGTGGGTGTGACAACAATTCATACCTTAGTTCGTATAATTTTGCCATGTCAGTGGCACATGTGGCAGGTGCGCATTGTCTTGATGGAAGACGACTTCCTTCCTTGCTAAACCTGGCCTTTTTTTGCATATTCTTTGTTGCAATTTGTCCAGGAGGTTAGCATAGTATTCTCCAGTAATTGTTTGCCCTGTGGGAGATAATCTACAAACAGAATCCCCTTCGCATCCCAGAACACTGATGCCATGACACTTGCTTTCTTTGGTGGCGGAGAATCGGCATGTTTTTCCCTGCTTCAGCTGTTGTTTTGTCTCTGGGGTGTAGTAGTGCATCCAAGTTTCATCTGTGGTCACAAGCCTGTGCAAAACTCTTGTCTGTTTCTCCTAAAATGGGCCAAACATTGTTCCGATATGTCCATTCTCGTGTGTTTTTAATCCAGCATCAAGAGTCGCATCACCCATCTTGCAGATAGTTTTTTCATTTCCAATTCTTCAGTTAAAATGTTACATACCTTTTCAGGTGACATCTGGCAAGCTTGAGCAATTTGACGCACTTTCAATCAGTGATCCTCCATGACAATTTTGTGCTCTTTTGCAATGATTTCTGGATTAGTGACACATCTTGGCTGACCACTGCGGATCATCATTTGAGCTCTCCTGAACTGCTTGCATACATTTCTTTATGAAGTACTTACTCATTGCTTGAATCTCTGTTTTTTCCATCTTCACACATCACTACACAGGAACAACAGAGACATGTCACTGCCACAGCTCTCTTGCAAGAGCACTGACATGGCACGTGTTTACAGGCAACAGTCCAATGAAGGTCACATGAACAACTCGTTGCACTAGTGCTGACCTCTCGTTGTGATTCCAAGAAGTTTCCAAACCATCCTCATAGTTCAGTGTTGTGGCAATTGCATTAATTCTGCAGCTAATTGTAAAACAATTGATACTATCTGCTGTGTAGCTGAAATGATAGTCACTACACAGTTTCTGCATGTTACAGTTAGTTAAGTAATCAGCTGATTGCTAAGCTACTTACACTGTTCGGAAGTACGCTGACTGTTAGTTATTTGAATAAATAGGTGTTCTACATAACACAGGTGCCAATACAAATGTTTGCAATTGACATGTATTTTGTCTCATTAAATTAATTAATTAATTAATTAATTAAACATAAAAATGAGACCTATGCCATCCAGTGGATTACACTTCATTGTGCTTCAGCAAGATGAGGCAGTGCAAAGGTTCCACCATCTGGATACATGAATAAAAATCTCTTGGTGTACATGATGTGTCAATTCAGGATAAAACTCCAAGCTTTTGACCACTACCTCCATGGTCGTCATCAGGGCTAAAACTGACTGTCGTAAACTATTGAGGCTTCCACTTTTATATGCAAAGGATGGCTTCTGATTGGCTGGAGTACGTCATAGTAACGTTGATATGGCATGTAGTGAAGTGGTGCCCTGTAGAAACTATATCTATGGAAGCAGAGGGCACCACTTCACTACGCGCCATATCGCCGTTGCTATTATGTACTCCAGCCAATCAGAAGCCGTCCTTTGCATATAAACGTGGGAGCCTCGCTAGTTTATGACAGTCAGTTTTAGCCCTGACGGCGACCAGGGAGGTAGTGGTCAAAAGCTTGGAGTTTTACCCTGAATTGACGCGGCATGTACACAGAGAGATTTTTATTCAAGAAATACGTCGCGAAAGACTTCGTAGCCATCTGGATACATGCTTTTACCTTCAACTTGCAGAACTCCCCACTTCTTCCAGAAGTTCTTCCTGAAAAGTGTTTTTTTACAAAGAACAACTATTTGATTCTTCTGGAAGATTATTTGATTTTATTTGCCAGTTACAAAAAGACTTGAATTTACAACTGCAACTTATTAGTAATACAAGCATGACTGAACTGTTCTAAGTTTATTGACAGACTCCTGCTGTACTTCATTAAACACTCTTAGGTCAGAGTTAACCATTGTCATGGAACTTCATGATGGAGAGGCTCCATTGTGTGACACATTGTGTGATGCATGGTGCTGAAGACTCTGTGACTTCTTGTTATGGTAAGGTTTCATCATAAGATGGTCTCAGCAACATCTCTAACAAAAAATTCAAACCTAATGAACCCAGAATCAGTTCAATACTCTGAGGTTGCCTACAATGTAACTACGATTTCTCTGTTGTATCAGCCATTATGGGGCAGGCATTTTGCGAACTCCCGATTTATTAATTCGCATCCTTGTATCCTCACATCAGCCACCTGTATAATTGCTTAATCATGGTAATCATTGACTAATTTATTGTAATTACTAAAGCATAATCATATTGTCAACCATACAGTCCAGTAAATGTATCCATCTTCAAATAAAATCTTATAAGCTTCTGACATAACAGAGAAGCAATGTTTTAAAATGGTAACTTATCACAATTTTATGTGTCCTTACTCAGTGACTTAAGTTCAGGTTTACTAGAATCAGTAGTTGAACATCCTCAATCATGCCATGTATGTACTAACAGTCCTCAACATACCATATTAACCATGTCATATTTGGTGTGTTGTCTTATCATGACTCACTTTCCAGCTGTATTTATAAGCAATTACACTCGGCACATACAGTGTTATCATTAGTGCCATACATGTGCTTACCAATAGTTTGGTAGTCCCTTAACTTTACTTTAGCCGTA